>NC_042620.1:64459333-64589333 GCF_901001135.1 Rhinatrema bivittatum | reverse complement strand
GGTACACCGATGAGGGTTCCTCATTAGCAATGGTATGGCAATGGTCCACAGAGCGGGATACACCAATAAGGGTTCCTCAGTAGCAATGGTACGGCAATGGTCCGCAGAGGCGGGGTACTCACTGTAGCTGAGTGGAAGTTCCAGAGAAGACAGAAGTCCAAAGTGGAAGGCCCTCTGAGGAGCGGATAGCCAGAGACAGGAAGGGCCCCTGAGGAGCAGTCACATGCCACGGAAACAGGAGTTGGAACAAGTGACTGTAGCGAGCGAAGTGGATTCAGCAATGAGCGAACTCGTTGCAAGTTGTAGGTAAGCCAGACCAGCTGGCTTAAGAGTCCTTGAAGAATGACATCATCCGAGGGGGACGCCCCCGAGGTTTCCGCCATGACATGCATAAGACTGGCCAGGTAGCACGTATGCGCGCGCGCCTAAGGAACTCCGAGGGCAAGATGGCAGTCGGCAGCGCCCACGCCGTCCAGGGAGGCCTGGGAACCAGAGTGTGTAGGCCGGCGAGACCACGAGTCGACCCAGAGGAGTCAGTGTAGTCAAGCAAGAGGTGAGCAACAGCGGTTGCAGCTGTCTGCAACCAATGGGCGTAACAAAAATTGGTATATTAGCTTGATAAACTATGCCTATATCATTGTGGAATAGCATTGAGTTTGTACCCTAATTTAATATAATTGCTCACGAGTTGCTAATCTGAATTGTATTCTAGCATGCAAAACTGATTCTGTTGTTCTAGATAGGGTTGCAAAGCTCCAGTCCTTGACTACTACAAATTGCCCTTGATTGTAGGATATTCACAGTAGATATCAATGAGATATTTTTATACACGGGGAATGTAATATTATAGCTAGGGGTGTATATTTGTTTGCAATGTATTGGCAATCCGCAATGTATATGCCATATTTGTTGGATTCGTGGGGGTCACGAAACGTATGGCGAACCCCCACGAATACAACATATCACTAACTAATTAACCCCCACCCTCCTGACTCCCCCAAGACTTGCCAAGAGTCCCTGGTGGTCCAGCGGGGGTCCTCGAGCGATCTCCTGCACTCGGGCTGTTGGCTGCCGGTATTCAAAATGGCGCCGATAGCCCCTATGACATAGTAAGGGCAAAGGCTATCGGCGCCATTTTGAATACCAGCAGCCGACAGCCCGAGTGCAGGAGATCACTCCAGGATCCCCGCTGGACCAGCAGGGACTTTTGGCAAGTCTTGGAGAGGCCAGGAGTCCCCCCCCCAAGACTTTCCAAAAGTCCCTGGTGGTCCAGCGGGGGTCCTGGAGCGATCTCCTTCACTCAGGCCGTCGGCTGCCAGTATTCAAAATGGCACCGATAGCCTTTTCCCTTACTATGTCACAGGGGCTGACCAGGTAGCCACTGAATACTGGTAGCCGACAGCCCGAGTGCAGGAGATCGCTCCAGGACCCCTGCTGGACCACCAGGGACTTTTGGCAAGTCTTGGAGAGGTAGGAGTCCCCCACCCCCCCCAAGACTTGCCAAAAGTATCTGGTGGTCCAGCGGGGATCCTGGAGTGATCTCCTTCACTCGGGCCATCGGCTGCCAGTATTCAAAACGGCACCGATAGCCTTTGCCCTTACTATGTCACAGGGTCTACCAGTGCCATTGGTTGGCCCTGTCACATGGTAGGAGCACAAGATGGCGCCGGCCATTCATTGCTCCCACCATGTGACAGGGGCCAACCAATGGCACCGGTAGCCCCTGTGACAAAGTAAGGGCAAAGGCTATTGGTGCCATTTTCAATACCGACAGCCTGAGTGCAGGAGATCGCTCCAGGACCCCCGCTGGATCACCAGGGACTTTTGGCAAGTCTTGGGAGGGTCAGGAGCGTGGGGGGTTGTAGTAAATTAAATTTAAAGGGTTTGGATGGGGGTTTTTTTGGGAAACAAATACATATGTAACTAATGAACGGATCGGGGTCCCCCGAGAACGGGGGACCCCGATCCGTTTAAGTGCATAACTTTGCTTTGAAAATTATCACAAGTAACTTGCACAAATTAACCTGCAGAAAGTTACATCTTCTCTTTGCAGCAAATAACGTGCATGTTAATCTCAACACTGCCTCCAAGAACACCTTTCTTTTGTGTGCATAAAAGTATGTACGAAATTAGATTGTGTGCATATTTTTATGCTCACCAATCACGCACAATTTTATAAGAAGCTATTTACACACATAAACCGGTGTTTTACACATGTAAATGACTTTCAAAATGTTCCCCTTTAGAGGTCAATATTAAAAAATGTTTGTAAATTTATCCACCTAAAAAGAGGCAAGTTGGGGGGAGAGTTCCAGGTACATGGCCAAAATTTCTTTGGCTAGTGCCAATATTCAGCACTAGCCAGATAAACGTAGCACTAGATTTACTAGGGCTTTTTGCCATTTTATGTCTATGGGGAAAATGCTTAGTAAATGAGGCCCTTAGATAAATCTGAGCAGGGAAAACACTGCTAAATAACAAGGTAACAAGGGGTAACAAGGTATTCCTCCCTCGGAATACCTTGTTACCCCAAAAAGCCAACTCTTATCAGTTCTTACCAGTTTTGACACGTTACTCCCCATGCTTAAGCTGTATCCAAGTTTTTCTCTCCCCCTGTTCTATGTAAGACAACTTTGTCACTGTATTTTATGGTTGCAATGTAAACCGGAGTGATAATTAACTCTGTTATTTGAACTTTGGTATAGAAAAGTTATAAATAAAGTTATAAATAAATAAATAAATATAACTGAATAACTTTATCCAGGTAAAGTCATCAGAATGTATTCAGCAGCAGTCTTTCCCGCTGAATATTTGGGTAAAGCTGCTCCAGTAACTTTCCCCCTCACCAGCCTGTTAGATATCGACCTTTTGGTCTAAATAGGACCAGATTAGTTTGCATATTGAAGTTTCTTTATTAACACAATACAATATTTCATTGCCATGCATGGTAAGAACATAAGACGTAATCAATCAAAAAAAAGGAAGAACATAAGACTTGCCATACTGGATCAGACCAAAGGTTCCGTGGCCAAGCCAGGTCACCAGTACCTGGCAGGATCCCAAGGTGAGCATAGATTCCAAGTTGCTTATCCCAAGAATAAGCAGTGGATTCCCGCAACTCCTCCTTAATAATGGTTAATAGTCTTTTCCTCCTGGAACTTGTCCAAACCTTTTTTTAAATGCAGCTGTGCTAATAGCTTTAACCACATTCTCAGGCCATGAATTCTGGAGCTTAATTATGCATTGAGTAAAAAAAAATATTATCTCTTATTTGTTTTAAATGTATTACCTAGTAACTTCATTGTGTTTCCCTGGTCTGTGTACTTTTCAAAAGTGTAAACAGCTAATTAACATTTACTCATTCCATTCGACTCATTACTTTATAGAGCTCTGTCATATCTCCTCTCAGCCATTGCTTCTCCAAGCTGAAGAGTCCTTTCTTCATAGGAGAATTGTTCCATCCTCTTTATCATTTTAGTCACCCTTCTCTGTACCTTTTCTAATTCTACGTCATCTTTTTTGAGATGTGGTCACCAGAACTGCACGCAGTACTCAAGATATGGTCGCACCATGAAGCAATTCAAAGGCATTATATGATATTCTCTGTTTTATTCTCCATTCCTTTCCTAATAATTCCTAGCATTCTGTTTGCTTTCTTGGATGCTGCTGCACACTGAGCAGATTTCAATGTATTTCAACAATGACAACTAGATCCTTTCCCTGAGTGGTGCCTCCTAATGTAAAACCTTACATTATGTACCTATAATTAGGGTTACTCTTCCCTAAATGCATCACTTTGCACTTGTCCACATTAAATTTCATTTGCTATTTGCATGCGTAGTCTCCCAGTTTTGCAATCTCCTCTTGCAATTTCTCATAATCCTCTTGTGATTTAGCAACTTTGTATAATTTTGTGTTATCGGCAAATTTTATCACCTCATTAGTTGTTCCCATTTCCAGGTCATTTATAAATATAGTAAAAAGCAGTGATCCCAGAACAGATCCATGAGGCACTCCGCTATTCACCTTTTTCCATTGGGAAAATTTACCATTTAGCCCTACTCTCTGTTTTCTGTCTTTTAACCAGTTAGCAGTCCACAATAGGACATTGCCCCCTATCTCAAGACATTTAATTTCCTAAGAAGGCTCTCATGAAGGACTTTGTCAAATGCTTTCTGGAAATCCACATACACTATCTAAACTGACTCACCTTTTTCCACATTTTTATTTACACCCTCAAAAAATGTAGCAGATTGGTGAGACATGGCTTGTTTTGGTATTTCATTTTATCCTTTCCTGGACACCCCAAATTCTTTTAGTGTGTGCTACAAGAAGAGAATAGGCAGTTACTGGGGGGAAGGAGAGAGAGACAAGCAAGTATGGGAATGGGATCTTAGGACAGGAAGGTAAAGAATTATCTCTGCATCCTGACCTGCAGGAAGTGAAAATGTTATCTCAGGCAACATGCAGCATAGGTACTTCACTATCCAGTAGAGATGTGAATCGTGTGATCGATCATCTTAACGATCGATTTTGGCTGGGGGGGGAGGAAATCGGATCGCCGCAGTTTTGTTTTTTTAAATATCGTGTAAATCGTAAATCGGGGGAGGGCGGGAAAACCGGCACACTAAAACATCCCTAAAACCCACCCCAACCCTTTAAAATAAATCCCCCACCCTCCCGAACCCCCCCAAAATGTCTTAAATTACCTGGGGTCCAGTGGGGGGGGGGGGTCCCGGTGTGATCTTCCACTCTTGGGCCACGGGTGCGTTGATAGAAATGGCGCCGGCGCTACCTTTGCCCTGTCATATGACAGGGCAAAGGTAGCGCCGGCGCCATTTTGGTTCCTGTCCCCCGACGTCACGAGCGTAGGAAATCGCTCCCGGACCCCCGCTGGACCCCCAGGGACTTTTGGCCAGCTTGGGGGGGCCTCCTGACCCCCACAAGACTTGCCAAAAGTCCAGCGGGGGTCCGTGAACGACCTCCTGCACTCGAATCGTATGGCCGGCGCCATTTTGCAATACGGCAATATGGCCATACGGCCGGCGCCATTTTGCAATACGGCCCGAGTATTGCAAAATGGCACCAGCCATATGGCCATTTTGCAATACGGCAACACGATTCGAGTGCAGGAGGTCGTTCCCGGACCCCCGCTGGACTTTTGGCAAGTCTTGTGGGGGTCAGGAGGCCCCCCCCCCAAGCTGGCCAAAAGTCCCTGGGGGTCCAGCGGGGGTCCAGGAGCGATCTCCTACGCTCGTGACGTCGGGGGACAGGAACCATTTCTATCAACGCACCCGTGGCTCGAGAGTGGAAGATCACACCGAGACCCCCCCCCCCACTCGACCCCAGGTAATTTAAGACATTTTGGGGGGGTTCGGGAGGGTGGGGGATTTATTTTAAAGGGTCGGGGTGGGTTTTAGGGTTGTTTTAGTATGCCGGTTTTCCCGCCCTTCCCCCGATTTACGATTTTTGACGATAAATCGGGGGAATTCCTATTATATATCGCCTCTAACGATTTTTGACGACTTAAAATATATCGGACGATATTTTAAATCGTCAAAAAACGATTCACATCCCTACTATCCAGACTGGTACACATGGGGAGAGAAAGAATGGGTTTATCACTGAGCCCTGTAGAACTCAGCTGTGTCACTGCTGCCCATGCTCTCTTAGCTGCTGTCACATGCTGAGAAGAAGAGCACAGGGCTAATCCCACCCCCTGATTGGACTGCTGCTGCTGTAGATACCTGGGGGAAGAAACAGAAAGTGACCCTTTTTAATTTGAATCTCCCCTGCTGAATGCACCTTGAAGAAAAAAAAGAGCAGAGCCCATGTTTGAACTAGTGCTTGAACTGGGAGCCAAGAGGAGATACAAAGGGATGACCATGGCCCTTCTTGAACTACTGAACCCTGGGTGGAACAGCAGGAGAGAGAGAGCCTGATTATGACCCCTGCTACAACCAGCTCTGCAACATGTAGGGATAGGTGGAAAACAGTAAGCTAATCAGGGCTTCAAAGAGCATTTATTCTACGTTACTGCCACACGCGGTCTTCCACTGCCTTTCCCAACCTAATAGAGTGAGTAATGCAGATATGAGAAAGAAGGGAGAGGACAGGGATTGAAAGCACAAGGAGAAAGATAGAGTGGGAAAGGAATTAGATAGGAAGAAAGGAAAGAAGGGAGGGATAGGAATGAGAAAAGGATAGGGAGACAGGACCCTGTGTTTGACTATGTAATGGGAAGGAAGGCTGAATGGCAGGGAGAGGGAGAGAGGACCACCAGAAACAGGATGGGAGGGAGAGGTGACTTGGAGATCAAGTGGGAGGGAAGGGAGATCATGGTCTAGGAAAAGAGAGGATTACAGGGGATTGGGAAAGAGAGATAGGGAGAGTGGACTGCTGGGTATCAAGCTGATAAAGTACAGGAAGAAAAGACCACTACGACCTAGTGGGGAGGGTGGACAAGATAACTTATGGGAATCGAGGAGGAAGGAGTGAGAAAATACCAAAATGATGAAAGACAAAGGGAAGGGAGGACCACTGGGCTTTGCAGGAAGGGAAGGAGAAAGGATTCTACTGGTTGGGTGGAGAGAGAAAATACTACTAGGACTAAATGGTCATTTCTCCCAGTGGAGAAATGTGAATAGCAGAGTGCCCCAGGGATCTGTACTGAGGTCTGTGTTCAACTTTTTCATCAACGATCTGGAAAAGGGAGCAATGTGTGAAGTGATCAAATTTGCAGATGGCATAAAAATATTCAAAGCAGTTAAAACACGGGCAGACTGTGAGGAACTGCAGAAAGATCTTGGGAGACTGGAGAACTGGCATCTAAATGACAGACGACATTTAATGAGAATAAGTGCAAAGTGATGATCATGGGGAAAAACAACCTCCATTTTAGATACGCAATGCTGGGTTCCACATTAAGAGTAATCACCCAGGAAAAGGATCTTAGATTCATTGTGGGACAGTACATTGAAACCCTCTGTCCAGAGTGTGGCAGCAGTCAAAAAAGCAAACACAATGCTAGGAATTCTTTGGAAAGGAATTACAAATAAAATGGAGAACATTATAATGTCTCTTTATAGGTCTATGGTGCAACCACATCTTGAGTACTGTATGCAGTACTGGTCATCCCATCTCATAAAAGATGAAGAAGATGGAATAGCTCCCTTATGATAAAAAGCTAAATAGGTTAGTGCTGTTCTTCTTGGAGAAGAAACAATTGAGAGGAGATATTGCAGAGGTTTATACAATCATGAGTGGAGAGCAAAATATACATAGGGAACAGTTATATTCCCTTTCAATTAATACTACGACTGGGAACACTCCTTGAAATTAACAAGAAGTAAATTTAAAACAAATTGGAGAAAGTAGTTTTTTCACCCAATGCACAATTAAGCTGTGGAATTTGTTACTAGAGGATGTGGTCACAGCAACATAACTGAGTGTAAAAGAGGTTTGGATAAATTCCTGGAGGAATAGCACTTAAATTGGGTGGAGACACACGTCTGGCACTTGCACATGTCCACCCGATTTTATGTCAGGCAGATGTGCGCACAAGTGCCAATATGCAAATATATCTTGTCTGCCAAAAAAGGGGCATGGTGTGAGCGGGGTATTGGCATTGCTGGGTGAGGACAAGAGGTGTACACACAAGTACCTGTGCACATGGGCGCACACCCAGGTCCAATGTTGTGTAACTTTACTTCCCTATAGAGGAGATGTAAGTTAAAAAAAAATGGTTGCAGGCATCTGTGAAGGTTCGAGGGGGTCTATGTTAACTGGGGGAAGTGCTGACTAAAGAACCAGGGAGGTTTGGAGGACTTAGCTATAGACGGGGCAGACCAGTAGATGAAGTGGTGAAACTGGTCATGGCATGGATGAGCGCCTGTTACAAAATTCCCTCATTTGCACAGCTCAAAGCCGACATTAATCAGCTGTGCACACACACATGTAAAATTAGGGACACACATACACATGCCAGGGCAATTTTGTAACGTGCGCATGTTTTGTAATGTGACCGCATGTTATAAAATAGCTGCATCTCTGGGAATGTGCTGACACATGTATATGTGCACTTGCATGCTGATTTGAAAATTTCTTAGCTTTCAGATAGGTTAACCTACACCAGTGGGTTATTCACCTCTACCAGCAGATGGAGATGGAGCAAAGTTGACATCACGGTATATATATACCCCTGCACTGACATAAGCTCCGCCAGTATTCTCCATTTCCAGCAGTTGGTGGACATGCATCTCCCTACTGGGGATTGCTTTAAGAAAAAAATATGTAGAAGGAGAAAAGAAGGAAATCAATTTGCCCCACTCTCCTGTGGTGATACCTTATGGTCTCTCCCTCAGTCGAGTTTTCCTGAGATGTTATCTGTGGATTCCTCCCTCAGGTGAGTGCCTCGGTCCAGTACAGGTTTTCTGGCATGGACTTAGTTGTAGAGAAACAAACAGCTGAGAGGCTAGCAGGTGCAGGAAACCAAGTATGACAATGAAGGCCTTTGCCCTCTCCCCTGCAGCCGGAGACCGACTCTGTACTCGACCCAAACGGGCTGAGCTCAGGTAAAGAAAAGAAAAAAAAAAAGAAAGAAAAGAAAAAGGGGAGTTAATTTTAGGGATTCCATCCTCCTCCTGGCCTCTGAGCTCGGCGCACCAATCCGTCTGCTGCCATCCCCAGGGGAGTTTGGGGAGTTGTGTCAGCTTGGCAAGATGAGCAGCATTTTTGGTTAGGCCCCACTCTCAGGCTTTGCTTATATTTATTTATTTATTTATTTTATTTATTTTAAGTTTTTCTATACCGGCATTCACAATAGATATCGCATCATGTCGGTTTACAATTAACAAGTGGATAGGTAACAAAAAAGGTAAAAACTAATATTTATCTTAATAATAATAATGATAATAATAATAATAAAACATTAAACAAGAGAAGGCTAAGGTATGCAGATACAATAAAACAAGGGAGTAATACAACTTGGAGCATAGAAAAGAAGCAGGGGATTAAATCGAAAGAACGTAAATGCCAGTCAATGTGCTTAAGGCATTAGTGAATTGTGTTTATGATGTAGGAATATTAATTATAAGGTAGGGAAATTAGTTGCCGTGAATAAGGCAAAGTCTGAGTGCTTAGTTAATGATGGAGTAGGTTCAGTTTAGTTCAGGAAAGGCTTTCATGAATAGCCACGTTTTGAGTCTTTTCCTGAATGTGGGCAGGCAGGGTTCCTGTCTCAAATCTGGTGGGATGGAGTTCCACAGTGTTGGTCCTGCAGTGGAGAACGCCCTGTCTCTGGTGGTTATGTGCCGCATGGATTTGGAGTGTGGTACTTGTAAGGTTTCTCTATAGGACTCTCTGATTGGTCTGTTGGATGTAAATTTTTTGAGAGGAATTTGAAGGTTGAGCTGAGAGTGTTGGTGTATAGCTTTGAAAATAGTGGTTATGGACTTATATATGATTCTGTAGTGAATTGGTAGCCAGTGCAGGTCTTTGAGGATTGGTGTTATGTGGTCTCTTCTCCGTGTGTTAGTTAATATTCTCGCAGCCGTGTTTTGAACCATCTGAAGGGGTTTCGTGTGAGATGAGGGGAGACCTAATAGCAAAGAGTTGCAGTAATCTAGTTTAGAAAATACTATTGATTGCAGAACAGTTCTGTAGTCATGAAAGTGGAAGAGAGGTCTTGTTCTTTTTAAGACTTGGAGTTTGTAGAAGCAGTCCTTAGTAGTTTGATTTATGAATGCTTTTAGGTTTAACCTGTTATCAAAGATAGCTCCCAGGTTTCTTACTTGTGGAGTTTGTAAATTGGGTGGGGGATTTGAGTCAGTGTTACAGTATTCAGATGAAATTAGGAGGAGTTCGCTTTTAGAGGAGTTTAGTATTAGATTAAGGTTGGAGAGGAGTTCATCAATTTTTTTAAGACTAGTTTCCCAGAATTCTAGGGTTTTGCTGTAGGATTCTTTGACGGGGATGACTATATATATATGACTATATATATATGACTATATATGCTACGTGGTAGGCCATGGTGGTGTTCATATGCTTTTCTGCGCGCAAGGCTGCTGCAAAATAGTGTCTGATATCGATGTGCACTTAGGTTATAAGTGCATGGTGGTCATGTATGCGTTTAGGGGTGCACAGGTGGACGCCTACCTGAACCGCATATTGTGCGCTTACATTTTGGGCATTTGTGGTATACGCTTATTTCACAGAGTGCAGCTGGATGCATAATTATCAGATGCTTTTGGGAGCATACTGATAGTGGGTGTTTATCCATGACGTAGTGGCAAAGAAGCCTAAGAACTTATCCTTTGTGCTGCTTGCCATATTTGGGCATCACAGGCCGGTGTCCCTTCTAAGTTTTGCCAGCGCTACTTGGAGGGTCAGGGAGAGTTGTCTCTGACTTGTTTTGCTAAACCTGGTCCTTCCCAGATGATGCGGGAATGGAAAAAGTGGGGAAACTTCCAGAGGTTTCGCCTGGTTTTGGGCTTCCCTAATTGGTTCATCAGCGGAGGAAGGTTGTTTCATGGGCACAGGACTGATGCCCCCTGGTTTTGGTATGGATCCCTCTGCATTTTCTTGGATGGAATTTTTTCAAGGGCTGCAGTCCTTTCTTCAGGCACAGATGGCAGCCCCAGCCCATCCTAACAGTTCAGGATCACAGGTTGTAGATTCCCACATGCCTGGTACCGTGGGTAAGTGTCGGAGTATGTCTAAACCTGCTGAGGGTCTCTCTGATAGGACCCAGATGACACAGATGATGAAGCTGATCCTTACTCCCTGGAGGATGGGGAACTTCCTCCAGGATTGGAGCGTATAGAACAATGTTAAGTTTGTTTCTTAGAGATGAGTTGCTGGCTCTGATTTCCCAGACATTGAAGATGCTGGGGGTGCCAGGTGCTGATTTCATGTCTGAGCCAAAGAAAAATCCCATTTTAATTTCTTTGTGTAAAGCATCATGTTTCTTCCCCATTATGGAGGCTATTCAAGAACTGATTGATCTTGAGTGGGGCGCCCCGGAAGCTAATTTTAAATGGGATGAGCCTTGGAAGCTCTGCATCCCCTATATCCAGCTGCGAGAGAGCAGTTGCGCTTTCCAAAAGTGAATGCACATGTGTGCCGTCACCGAGTGGATAACTATCCCTGTAGAAGTGGGAGCAGCATTGAACGATGCACAAGATAGGAGAAATTAGACCATCCTCAAGTAGGCCTTTGAGGCAATGGCAATGAATTTGCACATAGATTTTTGTTGTTTCCTGGTGGCTCGCTCTTGTTTTTCTCTCTCTCAAGAAATCAGTGAATCTGGTTTGACTTCCAGGGCAGTGATGGAAATGACAGCCGCCTTTTTGATAGATGTGGGCTGCGACATTGTCCGCACTTCTGCCAGAGGGGTGGCTTCAGTAATAGCAGCCAGGTGTCAGCTATGGCTTAGGAATTGGTCGGCCGATACAATTTCAAAGTCTAACCTTATGAAATTACACTTTAAAGGATCATTCTTGTTTGGGAGTAAACTGGCAAAATGGCCAATAAGTGGGGTGAGTCCCAGGTTTATCAGTTACCAGAGGATAAGAAGCAGGCTCCATGCTCTTTCAGCATGCGAGGTCATGCTAAGGGTTTCAAACGTTTTCAACCCTACAGAGGAGCGGCTTCTCAGAGGGCTCGATCTTTGGGTAGGTCTCAGTCCTTTCATCCCATGCAGTTCAGACAGGGTGCAGGCTCAAGTAGCAGTGTCCCTTGAACCTCTCCATGAACATGTGAACAGGAGATAGGGGGGTCGCTTCTCTCTATATCGGAGGTTGGTTGAGATCACGTCAACCCAGTGGGTTCTGGAGGTGATAAGACATGGCTATGCTCTAGAGTTTTTCAGTGTTCCTCAGGACATTTTCATGGTGTCTCTCTGCAGCTCTCTACAGAAGGGGCAGGCAGTGGAGTGTATGTTGTAGATTCCTCAGCCTGTGGGCTGTAGTCCCATTGCCATTGTCACAAGAAAATGTGAGCCAATATTCCTTTTATTTCGTTGTATCCAAGAAGGAAGGTTCCTTTCACCCCATCCTGAATCTCAAAGGAGTCAACCATTATTTGCAGGTGACTTGTTTCCACATGGAAACTTTACACTCATAAATAATGGCAGAGGAGTTTCTTACATCTCTGGATTTGTCAGAGGCATACCTACATTTTCCCACCCAGCAGGAGCATCAGCAGTTTTTGTGTTTTATGACATAATCAATTTCGAGCGCTACCCTTTGGTTTGGCCATCATGCCCAGAACCTTCTCCAAAGTCATGGTGATGGCACTGACAGTGTTGAGAGAAGGTGGCATTCTGGCCCACCCGTACTTAGTTGACTGGCTAATTTGGACCAAGAGTATGAAAGAGAGCCTTCAGGTCTCATGCAAGGTGATTTGTTTAGGAAAGGAAATAGTATGGGTGGTGACCTTGGCCAGGAGCAATCTACAGCCATCCAAGATACTGGAGTATCTCGGTGTGCATTTTGACATGAAGCAAGGCAGGGTGTTCTTGCCGGAGATCCTCATTTAGAAGCTGATGGCGTAGGTGCGACTATTGACAGAAACAATACGTTCGATGGTATGGTCCTGCCTACAGGTGCTCGAGTTGATGGCAGCCACCCTAGAAGTTTTTCCGTGGGCAAGGGTGCATATGCATCCTCTTCAGTACACACTGCTGGCTCGGAGTCCACAGTCTCAGCACTATTCAATATAGCTTCACTTACTGGTGGAGATCACCAACCAGTTGCAGTGTTGGTTGCAAGTGGATCATCTAAGGAAAATGTTTCCTTATGAACACCGAACTGGCTAGTACTCACGATGGATGCGAGCCTCCAGGGTTGCAGGGCTCACTATCAGGACTTGACAGTGCAGGGGCGCTGGAGTACAGAAAAGACTCTCTAGAGCATCAGTTGGCTGGAAGCCTGTGCCATTTGGTTGGCATGTATGTGATTCGTCAACTGCTTGCAGGGTTGTGCAGTCCGAATAATGTCAGACAACGCGATGATGGTGGCTTACATCGATCACCAGGGAGAAACCAGGAGCCAGCAAGTACCACAGGAAATAGCCTAGCTCATGGAATGGACAGAAGTACATCTTTAAGAGATCTCAGCCTCACACATTGAATGAAAAGAGAATGTAAGAGCAGACTTTCTCAGCAGACAGAGTCTGGATCCAGGAGAATGGGTGATGCCCTCATGCAGCAGTGGCCAGAAGGCAAGCTTTTATGTGCGTACCCCCCCCCCCCCCCCCATGGTTCATGTTGGGCAGAGTGATTCAGAGAATTGAGAGTCACATCAGGATGGTGCTTCTGGTGGCACTGGATTGGCCCAGGAGGCTGTAGTATGCAGATCTGAGAAGGCTCCTGGTGGACTCACCTATCTGATTACCATTCCACAGGGATCTGCTATGGCAGGGGCCTGTTCTTCATGAAGATCCAACTCGATTTTGTCTTACGGTATGGCCCTTGAGAAGGCTTGGTTGCTGAAGCTTGGATACTCCACTGCTGTGATTGTCACTTTGCTTTGAGCGAGAAAGTTCTCCACTTCCTTAGCTTATCTGGCTAACTTTAAAAAAAACTGGCTGTATTAAGCGGTGCAGCCGCATCACTGAAGATATGGGCTGTTAGCCAAATAAGTTTATCCAGCTAATAAGCCAAGCCATACAGTGGATGAACCTGGATCTTGAGTTTTATATCTGTGTTAAAATATCTGAGAACAAGTTGTTAAATGCAATCTTTGTCACTTCTTTTCATTAAATATGAGACCAAGTCACTAAATCTGAGGCCAAAAATATTGTAGCTTGCATGCTAAAATTGCCTTTGGCATCTTAGTCTCTAAATATTTTGTTTTGCCGCCCGCGGAGGCCCATGAGCAGCTCACTCATCCCTCGACTCCCTTGGAGGAAGCCGCGCTCCCTATAGCCAGCGCGGCCTGGAGTACCGCTTCTCTGATGCAGTGGGAGTGGTGCCGCCATTTCCTCTTTGCAGCGGGGACGCTGCCACTCTCTGGCTCTACCCGGGGTACCTGCTCTTGTGGTCAGTGATGCCACTAAATGGTGCTGCCGAACTCCTGGCATGGCTTGCGCCAACGCGCTGCATGAACTCGCGCTGCTGCTGTCATCAGCGAGCTGTGCCACAACCTCCTCATGTGGCTGGGAGCACTGCTAATGCTGCTTCTTCACAGCTAAGGCTGCTGACTTCTTTCTCTGCTGCCAGATCCTCTAAGCGCATGTGCTCACTTCTTCTGAGCATTTGAAGAACCTGCACAGGAAAAGCCCAGTGGCCTTTTCTGATGATGTCTAGCCTGCAGCCCTATAAAAGGGCTCTTCAGTTTGTCCCTCATTGCCTTCACATGGAGTTGCCTTGTTCCTTGAGTTCCTGTGTCATCTTGTCATTCCAGGAGTCTTTGCTTCTTCAGGGTCGTCTGTTTCTTGGTCCTTGTGGGAGCTCGTTCATGTTGTCTTTTCCATGTTCGGGTCTCTTGTCTGTTCCTCATCCAAGTCCTCTGAGTCTTTGCCTTGTCCCAGTCTTCTGAGTCTTCATCTTGTCCAAGTCCTCAGTCAAGTTCTGGATGTTTCAGTCCTCATTCCCAGGTTCTATCTTCCAGCTCCTCGCTCAGCTTTCCTCCAGATGTGCCAGCATCCTGGTCCATGACCAGCCCATGGCAGATTGAGTAGGGTGCCTCCTGGCACAAGGCCTGTGTCAGTCTACGATGGGTCAAGTTCTCAGAGTCCATCATTCTTATAGAGTTCCAAGTTCCTGGTCATGTTCTTGTTCCTGGTCATGTTCTTAGTTCCGGTCTCATGGACCTTGTCCAGCTAGCGGATCTCCTTGTTCCTCATTCCATGCCAGGTTCCAAGGGATGTTCTGGCTTTCGTCCATGTCTGAGTCTCCAGCCAGAGCCTGTCCCACCCCTGGCGTGGTCTGCCACAAGCCCTCGGGTTGTGTAGGGCTTGCACCGGGATGGCGTGATCTACGACTAGCCCTTGGGCTGTGTAGGGCATGTTGCGGCACAGATCCCGTTTGAACCTGAACCTGATCCTCGTCCATGTTTCATGTCTCCAGTGCCTTCGTCCATGTTCCACATTTTCTGTGCTTTCATCATATCCTCATTGCCAAGAGTCTACAAAGTCAAGTCCAAGCCTTCGTCATGTCTTGTCTTTTGTCCTCTACCTCCGTCTGTACTGTCGCATAGGCCGTTCCCAAGAGGCAGGTCTGAAAGGGCTATCAAGTGGCCGGAGAGCTACCCCACAGACCACCATTGCGTTGTTGGGTCTCATCTTGGAGCCTCGCTCTGAGGTTGTGCCGTGGTCCAAGGGCTCACTCCCTCAAGCAAGCGACCACATCCTGCATTTGCAACACTAAGGTGTAGTTTTTTTGGTTTGTTTTTTTTAATTCTTTATTTATTCAATTTTTTATATGATATACAGAAATAAAGAAAACTTATAAGAGGTACTCCCCTCTTTAAGCAATTATATCAGAAAAGAAAAAGCAAAATGAACTTTACAAATATCATACGTCAAACAGTTGTTATTCTTCCCTTCTCCCTTTATCATATATAACTTTAAGCGGAAAACTGGGAGATCCAAGATTTAACAGGGACATCATTATTTTTTACACATATTTAGAAGAAGCAAAAAGGAGGTTTAAATTATCTTCTCTAGCTCGAGATGTTTAAGGGAGCACTCCCCCCATTCCTATGGCTATCCAGAAATATACAAAGTTGGTCCGGCTCAAAGAAAATATAACGGGCATTATTCCAAATTAAAATACATTTACAAGGGTATCTAATAGTAACCCTAGCTCCCATCAACCTCGCTTCCTGGTACATCTCCAACATCTTTTTTCTTCGAATTTGTATTGTTTTGGTAATATCTGGGAATATCCAAATCTTTTGACCGTAGAACTCTTTCTCTCTGTTTCGCAGAAATAATTTTAAGACTGTGTCTCTGTCAGTAGAGAAAACAAATGAAACAGAGACAGTTCCACGAGACTCGACTTGATCCTCTGATGAATTTTCTAAAAAAGCTGTTAGATTATCACCATTATTCAAGGGTGGATTAGCTGGGTTCAGACGATGTATAAAATATATTTGCAATTGGAGGAATGGCTTCAACAGGTATGAGTAAATTCTCTATAAGAAACGTTTTGAATTGATCTCTCACAGAGATCAATCTCACCTGGGGAAAATTCAAAACCCTAAGGTTTAAATATCTTTGAGAGTTCTTCATATTTTCCATCCTCCTATTCAGCATTATATCAGATTTCACTAAATTAGATTGTATTTCTTGAAATTTAGTCATTTTAGTGTCCAGTTCTTTAATTTTATTTCATGCTGTGCCACACATGGTTCAATCTTTTTAATAGATTCTTGGTTACTAAGAAATGCCTGTGTTAAAGATGTAATCGATTTCTCCAAAGTTATTAAAGCACTCTAGACCGTCTCTAAGGTTATTTCACTCGGTTTAACCAATCTCTGAATAGGGATTATGCCTACCTTATCCCCTCGACTAACTTCTGAAACCTTGACGATTTCGTTAGTCGAGTCCTCCTCCTCCGATAGATCTACCAGGGCAGCATTCGGCTCCAAAACTGCCCGACGCACCATTTTGAGCTTCTCTTCTTGCTGTCCTCTCACTGCCGCAATGCTGTCTCCCATGTCACTCACTGCAAGCATACCCTTTCCCGCCTCCGTAGCCATTTCTCTCTCTGCTCCTCGCTGGGGGGTACTCTGGCTCAGGTTGGGGTTGTTGCTGCGAGTCGGAGGGGAAGGCCTCTCGGGTGCACCGGGACTCAATGATGTTTGTGGATCCTGGGGTGAATCGGCGTATCCCTCGCCCAACACCCCTGCGGATCTCTCCCCCGGTGTCGATACCAGTGTCGGAGTAAAGAAGCCCTCTATCGTAGGCTGGGAGGGAGTCGTCACGGCAGGTATGGAGATTTCCTGTCGGATTCGCCCCTTCCTCTTAGTATGGGGCATAATGGTAACAGCGGTAAAAATCCAAAAAGAGCAGAGCCAACTTTACTGCGACCTTTCCTCAGGACGCCATCTTGGATCTCCTAAGATGTAGTTTTTGAAAAGTTTAAGGCCATAAATTGGCTCCTTTCCCAATGGATCGGTACCTAGATTTTAGAGAAATTTTCAGATGAAAAATTAGATATCTAAGTTTAACTGCAAATTCTCCTAAATACAGATCTTAGGATCCTAAAAGAATTGCTGAGCATATTTTGAAAATTGACCCCCTAAGGTAGTGATTTGCACAGTGTATACATTTTAAAAGGCCCAGGCTAAAGGGAATATGGGTCTTTTAACTTTGGAACAGGTGCATGTCAAAATCCCTTATCGCTAACTGTGAAGTACCAGGGCTAGGAATCCTTTTTCTCCTCTTCCCCCTCTGAACATCAAGAGTTAGATATTAAAATGTCATTTACACTGATAACTTACAAGTTATCCATCTAAATGGTAAATGTGGCATATTCAGCCTACGCTTCCAGTGCTGCCTCTAGTCGTAAGAGAAGGGGAGCTAGAGGCAACACTGGAAGTATAAGCATATGCTTCCAGCACTGCCTGTCTTAGAAGGAGCGAGGCAGAGGGTCCCTTGCTCCTGGCAATAAAAGAGAAGTTATTGGGAGGGGAAGGGGGGAGCGCAACACCATTTAGCATTCTTGCATGTGGAAGGAAGGGAAGGAAGGTGGGAGCACATTATTTCAATTTATAAAACACCAGGACATGGGTTCTCTGCACCATTTAAAGTTTTTAAGAGATAAGGAAAGCACCACCCAACAGGGCCTTTATAAGATATTTTGGGGGTTAAAGGAGAGGGTTAACCCGCTGGCTCTTTATTTGTTTGCTTTTGATTCTTTATGACAGCGAATTACTTAAAAACCTACAGGATAACTTAAAAACCTACCCAGCTATTTCAAATATAGTCTTCCTGCCATGATTTTATGAAGCAAGAAATATGCCTGGCAACCTTAAAAAAAAAACTCAAAACCTGGCTCTTCTCTCAAGCTTTTCAGTAATTTCAGATGATCCATCTGTCTGCCGTTCATTCTATAACTGGACTACTCTTTTAGTCAAATTTTCTGAACTCTAAGCAATGACTCTACATCGCAGTCTGGGCTTGCATCGCTCTTTTCACCCCAACCCACTAGCCCCTATTTAACTGAGGATATGTTTCCTTCATGATTTATTTATTTATTTATTTAACAGCTTTTAATATACCGGTGTTCGTGCGAGCACATCACGCCGGTTTACAATAAACTTGAGAAAGGAGGAAATTACAAAAAACAGGGAGTGGGAGATGGAGCAGGAGCAAAGGTTCTGTTTTGCCACACTGTTATTTACCAGGAAGAACATAGTATTTATTTGTAAGTTGGATCCCAGTTCATGTAACCCCTGTTATTTCTTTGCAAGTTGGATCCCAGTTCACGTAAACCCTGTTCGATGTAATGCATTTGTTTTATGCTTCTATCGTTTCGCTGTGAACCGATATGATATGTACTTTTGCACATGAATGTCGGTATATAAAAGTTCCAAATAAATAAATAAATAAATAAGCAGTGAGGTGTGCACCCAATGTGGATCACTTCCTTTAAGTTTCTTAAGCTTTTTCACCTGATGCTGTCTGACCATGAAATACCGGCTGGAATTGGGATATTGGGATTTATAGACATTTTGGGCAGACTGTCATGTGAAGTTTTGGGAGACTAAGTGGGAGATTTCCTCTCTTGGACATATTAGGAGTAGCATACGTATTTGTACCAGTATATCAAAAATTTCTTGTAAAAATATAGACTTGGAGGTTAATGATAGAGAGGACCAGCGAGGCTGTATATTTCAGTCAGATGGTCTTACTGGTTTGCTGAAACCGTTTACACTCATAACATTTCTTGATGGGTTATGTGTCGGTAACATGATGTACTATTCTTTCATTCTTGACTCTGTTTATATTTTATTTTAAATATTAATATGCCAGCACTTTAAAAATGCTAACGTTTAACACCTACCCTCAACATAGTTCTAAATTTAATAGGTCCCATGGCCTTGGTAAATTTATTGGTTCTTTGTGACTGGATAAGAGCTCATGAGCACATTATCACCCTAGTTGCATAATTTGCATGAATGTACACCACCATGTCTGATTTAGCACATCTTTTCTCAACTGAGCAGTAGGACAAAAATGGCCTCACAACTGGGTGATGTTATCCAACAGCACCGTCCCAGACATGATTTCTCTTCAAGCTCAGAAGAAAAAAAGTTCAGAGCATGCATGGGAGCTCCCGTGTGCTAGCCCCACATAAGTCCCCTCATTATTTTTATTTCTGCTGCTCTAGCAAGATTTATTTTTATGCATCTCTTCAACTGGCCTGGAGTTTTTCGATTTTATTTGAATTTTGTTGTTTTCATGTTTGTATTTTCTCCCTTTGTTTCATCAAGTCTTAAAAAAGTGGAATTTTTTAAACTAAATCATGTCAGAAAAACCTCAATTCAAACTATGTAAAAATTTTAGAATTTTGGCATGCCAGTTTTATAATTTTATAATATTATACAAATTTTATGATATTATACAAAAGGTTAGAGAAGACTCCACTTCTTTATCAAGTGAACTGCAAGTAAATTTCCAATCTCATGTGTTGGAGGCTGAAGAATGTTCTAAACATCAGTGTTTGCTGTTGCTTTGATATGTCCTTCAAAGCATCAGCAAACACTATAATCACCACTCAAAGCTTCAGATCTCAGAGAAGATGTTCATGACAGGACGGGTGCGCCTTGTACAGATAATAACCTCTTCAGAGACAAGGTAAAGGAAACTGTCAAAAAAAAATAAAAATCAGTGTATGATTCTCCAAACATTAATGACTATGACTCCTGAATAGCAAAGAAGATATCAACCATATAAGAGACAATACACAATGTTCTTGAAGACATTATGTGCTCTAGCCATTAGGGATATGAATCGTGTCCTCGATCGTCTTAACGATCGATTTCGGCTGGGAGGGGGAGGGAATCGTATTGTTGCCAGTTTGGGGGGGTAAAATATCGTGAAAAATCGTTAAAAATCGTTAAAAATCGAAAAATCGAAAAATCGAAAAATCGAAAAACCGGCACATTAAAACCCCCTAAAACCCACCCCCGACCCTTTAAATTAAATCCCCCACCCTCCCGAACCCCCCCCCAAATAACTTAAATAACCTGCGGGTCCAGCGGCGGTCCGGAACGTCAGCGGTCCGGAACGGGCTCCTGCTCCTGAATCTTGTCGTCTTCAGCCGGCGCCATTTTCCAAAATGGCGCCGAAAAATGGCGGCGGCCATAGACGAAAAAGATTGGACGGCAGGAGGTCCTTCCGGACCCCCGCTGGACTTTTGGCAAGTCTCGTGGGGGTCAGGAGGCCCCCCACAAGCTGGCCAAAAGTTCCTGGAGGTCCAGCGGGGGTCAGGGAGCTGATTTCCCGCCGCAAATCGTTTTCGTACGGAAAATGGCGCCGGCAGGAGATCGACTGCAGGAGGTCGTTCAGCGAGGCGCCGGAACCCTCGCTGAACGACCTCCTGCAGTCGATCTCCTGCCGGCGCCATTTTCCGTACGAAAACGATTCGCGGCGGGAAATCGCTCCCTGACCCCCGCTGGACCTCCAGGAACTTTTGGCCAGCTTGTGGGGGGCCTCCTGTCCCCCACGAGACTTGCCAAAAGTCCAGCGGGGGTCCGGAAGGACCTCCTGCCGTCCAATCTTTTTCGTCTATGGCCGCCGCCATTTTTCGGCGCCATTTTGGAAAATGGCGCCGGCTGAAGACGACAAGATTCAGGAGCAGGAGCTCGTTCCGGACCGCTGCCGTTCCGGACCGCCGCTGGACCCGCAGGTTATTTAAGTTATTGGGTGGGGGATTTAATTTAAAGGGTCGGGGGTGGGTTTTAGGGGGTTTTAGTGTGCCGGCTCACGATTCTAACGATTTATAACGATAAATCGTTAGAATCTGTATTGTATTGTGTTCCATAACGGTTTAAGACGATATTAAAATTATCGGACGATAATTTTAATCGTCCTAAAACGATTCACATCCCTACTAGCCATATCAGAGGCATCACTACCACTTGATGCTACAGCAACTGCAGCCTAGTCATTGCATAAGAGAGACCTAAAACCAAAATGTCCCAATAGCCTGAACAAAAACAGACATGGGGCCTTTGACTACAATTATTTCCAGTAAGTGGAAATCTTCAATACTTTTATCATCAGTGGATCCAAATTACATCTGATCAATTTCTCCTAAATATCATGCAAGATGGCTACCGACTCAGCTTTGAAGGTCTTTCTCCAATTAATTACATCTGTTATAATCAAGTTCCCAGGAATCAGATTAACTTTTTAAAAGAAGTGTAATATATCCTCTCTTTTCATGCAATAGCATTAGTATCAGAAGAAGAGATAAACAAAAGATTTTGTTCAAGATACTTTCTCATACCGAAAAGAACAGGGGGACTTTGACCCATCCGAGATCTGAGAGAATTAAACACATTTCTAAAACTCATTAAGTTCAAAACAAATTTTCTACCGATCATCCTACTCCTAAAAGCAATGATTGATTAATCACTTTGGATCTAAAGGATGCCAATACACATATTTCCATCCGCCAAGATCACAGAAAATAGCTAAGGGTTTATGATAGAAAACAATCACTACCAGCACAAAGTTCTACCCCAAGAATGTTTACTTGGTTCACCATATTCAGCAGCTGTGCAGCTCTGTTAGTTTGCCAGATAAACTTATCAGGCTAACTAGTGCTGAATATTCAGTGGTGCAGCAGCGTTCTTAAAGTTAGCTGGATAAGTTCATCCGACTAACATTAGGACAGCTCTATGGGATGACCTTAGTTAGCCAACTATCTGAATGTCAAAGTTATCTGGTTAACTCAGCCCCTCCCTGGAATGCCCCTGGAACACCCCTCACTTATCCAGCCAAATTCTAGCCATAAAAATAGTTATCCAGCTAGAATTTAGCTGAATAAGTGGCCACATTTTCATTTAGCCGGTTTTATTCACCATTCCCTTCCTAATAATTCTTAACATTCTGTTTGCTTTTTTGACTGCCGCAGCACACTGTGCCGATGATTTCAATGTATTATCCACTATAGCGCCTAGATCTCTTTCCTGGGTGGTAGCTCCTAATATGGAACCTAATATCATGTAACTATAGCATGGGTTATTTTTCCCTATATGCATCACCTTGCACTTATCCAAATTAATTTTCATCTGCCATTTGGATGCTCAATTTTCCAGTCTTACAAGAGTCTGGACAAAGAGACAAGCTAATTCTGGAGCTCTGAGGGGAGTCCTGGGAGCGGTATAAAATGAACCATCATCGAAAAAATATGGTCCACTAGGATCCAGATGGTGGTATACCCATTGGAGGGAGGAAGGTCTGTGACAAAATCCGTAGGCATGCACCATGGCCCTGGATTTAAAGGGCCCATAGCAGTAAATGCCACAGCGCATCCCAATGATGTCATCTCCTGGCTGCCCTATAAAAGGGCTCTTTAGTCTTTGCTCTAGGCCTTTGCAGTGTCTCCAGATGTCTTGTAGTTACCAGTACTTCAAGATCTCTTATTTTGTGTAGTCTTCTCTTCCTGGTCTCTTGGTTCCTGCATCCAAGTCTTCATTCCTGCGTCCAAGTCTTCAGTCCAAATCTTCTGAGACTTATCCAAGCCTTCGCCACTGGTTCAAGTCTTCAGAATCTCTTCCAAGTTCCAAATCCGAGTTCCTAGCTCAAATTCCTGAGTATGAGTCCAAGTCCCTGAGTCTTGTCCCTGGTCTTCGGAGTTCTTGTTCCAGCTTCCACCTTGTTTCAAGTCCTTGAATCCAGTGCCTGTGCCACTATTGGCATGGTATTCGGCCAGCCCCAGGGTTGTGTAGGTCATGCAGTCGGTACCAGTCTCTCTCAGAGCCTTCGTCATGTTTCCAAGTCCTCAGCCTTCATCATGTTCCAAGTCCTGAGCCTTTGTTATGTCCAAGTCTTCAGCATCTTGTCCACATCCCCAGAGTCATCTTCCAAGTCCTCAGCCTCCATCTGTCTTCATGCTCATATCGTTTCTAAGTGGCAGTTGGAAAGGGCTTTTGGAGGGGCTGGCTAGCTACCCCAAGAGACCATCATGGGTTGCTGGTTCTCAGTTCCTGGAACATGTTTGACGTCCAAGTCGAGTGTTCCGTTTCCAAGTCTCAAGTGTTCCTGTTCCAACTCAAGAGAGTTTCCCGTTTCAGCCAGCCCATACCCGGATGCGCTCGCCCACTGATGGCGTGGAGCATGGCCAGCCCCAGGATTCTGTCGGTCGCGTCGTGGCACAGGGGCTCACACTCTCGAGTGCCCGTCCATGCTGGCAACACAAGTTCTCTCTGGTACTGGCAATGGCTGTAACAGCCCTGAAGGGCGGGCATGTGAGGTGTTAATGGCACAATTGGGACAGGACTCAATGTAGTGCCTCACTTGTGGCCAATAGTGGCGGAGGAGCAGTTCAGTAGCCTTGGCTATCCGAGGATGACCTGCAATGTGGGAATCATGTGTCCACCTAAGTAGTTTCTCCCAAAGGTATTTGGGAACCACTGTCCTTCCTGGTGGTGTGGGAACTGCTGTGGCACTATAATCTTTGCAGGATCAATGATATGGTACGGAGGTTCTATTAGGTCTTCCATTTCAAAAGACTGGAATAGGGCTGGTTCTCTGCCAATCAGTAGAGAAGCTCAAAGTCAAAGCGGATAAAAAATAATGACCATCAGGCCTAACATAGATTTAACCTCTGGGCTTGCTGAAAGTATTGTAGGTTTTTATGATCAGTGAAGACCGTGAAATAAGAACATAAAAAATTGCCATGCTGGGTCAGCCCAAGGGTCCATCATGCCCAGCATCCTGTTTCCAACAGAGGCCAAACCAGGCCACAAGAACCTGGCAATTATCCAAACACTAAGAAGATCTCGTGCTACTGATGCAATTAATAGCAGTGGCTATTCCCTAAGTAAACTTTATTAATAGCCGTTAATGGACTTCTCCTTCAAGAACTTATCCAAACCTTTTTTGGACCCAGCTACACTAACTGCACTAACCACATCCACTGGCAACAAATTCCAGAGCTTTATTGTGCATTGAGTAAAAAAGAATTTCCTTCAATTAGTCTTAAATGTGCTACTTGTTAACTTCATGGAATGCCCCTTAGTCCTTCTGTTATTCGAAAGTGTAAATAACTGAGTCACATCTACTCATTTAAGACCTCTCATGATCTTAAAGACCTCTATCATATCCCGCCTCAGCCGTCTCTTCTCCAAGCTGAACAGCCCTAACCTCTTCAGCCTTTCCTCATAGCGGAGCTGTTCCATACCCTTTATCATTTTGGTTGCCCCTCCAATAGTTGGTGCCTCTTTATCATTTTGGTTGCCCCTCCAATAGTTAGTGCCACTCCTTCAAGGCTAGTTTAATGCCAGCAGTTCTCTACCTCTAGTGATGTAATTCCTTTCTGTAGGTGTGAACGTTTTGAAAAAGAAGAAACAAGGCGAGAGGTACCTTTATTGTTCTGCTGTGTGAGGACTGCCCCCACCCAGATGCAGAAGCATCTACTTCCACGATAAAAGGTTTAGATGGGTCCGGATGCTGGAGGCAAAGATCCTTGAGAAACACATGCTTGAGTTGATTAAAGACTTGGATAGCCTCTTCACATCAATTCTGGGTGTCAGCACCCAGTAAGGGCAGTGATAGGAGCCACCAAGGAGGAATATTTGTGAACAAATTGCTGATAGTAGTTGGCCAAGCCTAAAAATCTTCGCAAGGCTTTGAGTCCCATTGGCTGAGGCCAGTCTTGGATTGCTTTCACCTTTTCCAGGTCCATGCACAGGCCATGATGGGAAGTAATATAGCCAAGGAATGATAACTCCTCTTGCTCGAAGGTACATTTCTCAAACTTGGCATATAAGTGATTCTCATGGAGCCTCTGTAGCACTTATTAGATATGCTCACGGTGCTATGTCAAGGAGCATGAGAAGATGAGAATGTCATCTAGGTACACTAGGATGTTCAAGCAAAGGAGGTATCTGAAGATACTGTTAACCATGTGTTGGAAGATGGTAGTGGTATTGCAAATTCTAAATGGTATTCCTCGGTATTTAATATGAACATCACATAAGAACATAAGAAATTGCCATGCTGGGTCAGATCAAGGGTCCATTAAGCCCAGCATCCTGTTTCTAAGAGGCCAAACCAGGCCACAAGAACCTGGCAATTACCCAAACACTAAGAAGATCCCATGCTACTGATGCAATTAATAGCAGTGGCTAGGGTTAAGATGGCGGCACAAGCTGGACACTGTTAAGATCTACGAGCAAATTTCTTGCTTTCTTCCTACAATTAATATGCCGCCAAAATGCAAAGGTAAGGTGAGGGTATATCCTATTGAACCTATACCCTCACCAATTCAGCAGGAAATTCTTCGCTACTTGTCCACACCTACCAATGATCCAGGAGCCGAGGACCCCGTTGGGCAGAGCGGAGTGGGAGAGCCTCTCGTGCCCCAGGATGAGGCGTTGCTGAGTCCCGATCTCAGGAAGGCACCAGCGCAGAGGGGAGACGGAGAGGACTCAGAAGCGGACCCAGGAAATGATTGTGCTTCCGGGGTCGACCCTGAGCCCGAGGAGAACGCTGTCCAGGGGACGCCGTAATTGTCAACGCTTCCGCTCACAAACCTCGTGGCAGGCCTCGCAGAGGGAGAGGAGCAAGGAGCGAGTGGAGTCCAGAGGTCGGTACAGCGAGTCGGAGGGAGCCCTATTGACCCTATCCCTAGCGGTGAGCCAGGTTTAGGGGAGAATCGTGCAGCGGGCGGCCCTGGCAGTGATCCCCCCCGTCCCACTGTGGTGACTTTAGATGGCCTCTGGGATTTGGTGGTGGGGTTCAGAGCTGAAATGAAAATTGCTTGTGAAAATTTGAGCCAAGCCAATGCTAAACAACATCAAGATATATCCGCCCTGGAAAGAAAACTATCTGAGACAAATAGCAGGGTGCAGTCTTTGGAGAAAAAAGAGGAAAAGAATCAAGAATTTAAAGCCTTGGTAGCTAAAGATCGGACTAGACTGGATAGACGGATGGAAACTCTTGAAAATAATGCTAAAAGTTTGAATTTACGTTTCTTAAATTTTCCGCGTATTGTAGGAGAAACCCCTTTTACTACGCTGAAAAAATTTTTCTCTGAGATTTTGGGTTTTTCTGAGATTGACATGCCAATAGTTAATACTTGCTATTTCTTACTAAATGTTAGTAATAGAGAATCTAATGTTCCATTTCAAGGTGATTTGACAAATTTCTTGGAAAATTCTGAATTGCTGGTTATAGATAAGGGAACATTATTGATTTCTCTTGTAACTAATTTTGAAGTGAACAAAATTATGAAAGTCTATTTCAGGAAATATCCAATAAAATTTCATGATTCCAATATTAAAATATTTCCAGATTTAGCCCTAGCAACCCAGCAGAGATGGAAGAGTTTTTTGAATCTACATCAAGAGGTTATTGCATTAGGCTATTCGTTTCTATTACGATTTCCTTGCAAATGTTTAGTAAAAAAAAGAGATGAATGCAATATCGTCTTTACCCCAGAGCAATTGGCAGGGTTCATAGAATTAAAAAAACAACCTACATCATCACCAGAGGTCTTAAGTTAAAGAAGTAGGTTCTGTCTTGTGCCGCTCATCTTCAGTTTTTCCTTTAAAATTATAGGAAATAAGTAACTCCCTTTATGTTTTCTTAGCCTTTGAATTAGAATCATTGATGTATAATTTAAAGATGTCATATATTGCAATTTGCTCTAATTTAATTGTTTCCTTGAAATCTGAATTATGTATGATATTTGCTTTTCTGTTATGAACTAATATTTTGGTTTGTAAACTTTAAAAAGTTATAAATAAAGAATTAAAAAAAAAATAGCAGTGGCTATTCCCTAAGTAGACTTGATTAATAGCCGTTAATGGACTTCTCCTCCAAGAAGTTATCCAAAACTTTTATAGTTTATTAAGATTTTTAAATAAAATTACAATTACAAAAAATCAATAAGCAAAAACTTTGCATGTCAAGAAAACATAAAACAAATTTATCTCTCATTAATACATCAAAATTCTTAGTCCCCATATTGGGAGGATATTAACAAGAATATTTATAAGAAATGTAAAATATTTTACTCATAAAGGAGATAATTACTTTTCGTAGCAGCATTTATATCTCAACTTTCTTTATCTACCAGAAAGGATTCCAGATGTGATGGGTCTTGAAAAATAAATGTATTTTTTTGCAATTCTACAGAACATTTACAAGAAAATTTTAGAAAGAATGTCACTCCTATTGCCAAGACCCTAGGTTTCAGCGCTAGGAACAATTTTGTTCTAGATTGTGTAATACGGGAGACATCCGGGAACACTTGTATTTTTTGTCCACAGAATAAGAACTCTTTGTTTTTGAAATATTTTTGCATAATTATATTTTATCACTCTCTCTACAATGAGTTACCAATAGTGTGGCCCTTTGAGGTATATCGTCAATGGAAGACTCTAAAAAGGCAGTCAAATTTGGTGATTCCTGATGAACCTGATCCATTATTTCATCATCCTCTGAAATTTTAAGTCTGGAATGAGGAATATGTCTTAGATATGCTTTTCTCATCAATACTAGATATAGACAAAATTTCTACCAAATATTTCTTAAATAGTTCATATGCAGATATTAATCTAGTTACAGGAAAATTTAAGAACCTTAGGTTTCTAACTCTCATTGAATTTTCTAGATTTTCTATCTGTCTTTGTACCATTAAGCTATCTTTAATAAATTAACTATTTACCAGTTGTAATGCATTTATCTGTGTGGAAACATTTTTAGTACTCTCCTCTATATGCGTAATATGCTTATTATGCATTTCTAATTCAATTTTAATCTCATTACATATTTGATTATTCTGAGTAATTGAAACTGACACAATTTTCTGTAAATCATTTATCGCCTTCCAGACATCTCCTAGTGTGATTCTTTGGGGATCAATGGGGTCTGAGACTATTTCTGATAGTCTCGTATCCCCTTGTGCCCCCTGTACAGTATTTCCACAAATAGTAGTTAACACAGAGTCAGTATTTAGTATTACCTCTGTACTTGTCACACTAGGAGGAAGAGTGGGAGGGACTCCATTCATTTGTTGAGGTTGCTGCATTAGGCGGGAGCTTTCAGGGGATCCAGATGAAAAAGATATTTCTGAGATGGAATTATGGGCAGCTCGACTTACCCTCCTTAACACATGTGAGTCCATCGGTCCAACAGCCGTAGAAACAACAGGTGAAGAAGTCCAGACTTTAGTTTTTCCTTTTCTCCCCATATGATCTATAGGAAGAAATTCTGAGTAAGGGGTGCGCCCCTTAGGCACGTGGCTTTGGCTGTGCGCCGCACTTGCCCCAGTTTTATCGGCGTTTCAGTCCCGAGTTGATGATGTCACTCAGGGGGTGTGGCTTAAGCCGTTTTCAGCTGGAACTGCTCACAAAAGTAATTTGGAGCCTCGACAATGCTCCCTCTCGCCACCCCTCTCCAAGGAGAGGTTTTCTCCACCAATTCTTCAGGTTAATGCTGCACTTGCCCCAGTTTTATCGGCATTTCAGTCCCAAAGTGATGATGTCACTCGGGGCGTGACTTAAGCCGTTTTCAGCTGGAACTGCTCACAAAAGTAATTTGAGCCTCGAAAATGCTCCCTCTTGCCACCCCTCTCCAAGGAGAGGTTTTCTCCACCAATTCCTCCCTATCCAAAACTTTTTTGAACCCAGCTATACTAACCACATCCTCTGGCAACAAATTCCAGAGCTTTATTGTGCATTGAGTGAAAAAGAATTTTCTCTGATTAGTCTTAAATGTGCTACTTGCTATCTTCATGGAATGCCCCCTAGTCCTTCTATTATTTGAAAGTGTAAATAACCGATTCACATCTACTCTTTCAAGACCTCTCATGATCTTAAAGACCTCTATCATATCCCCCTCAGCCGTCTCTTCTCCAAGCTGAACAGCCCTAAGCTCTTCAGCCTTTCCTCATAGGGGAGCTGATCCATCCCCTTTATCATTTTGGTTGCCCTCCTCTGTACCTTCTCCATCGCAACTATATCTTTTTTGAGATGCGGCGACCAGAATTGTACACAGTATTCAAGGTGCGGTCTCACCATGGAGCGATACAGAGGCATTATGACATTTTCTGTTTTATTAACCATTCCCTTCCTAATAATTCCTAACATTCTGTTTGCTTTTTTGACTGCTGCAGCACACTAAGCCAATGATTTTAAAGTATTAATCGCTATGATGCCTAGTCTACCAGGTTGAGTGCCATTTTCCATTCATCCCTTTCGCGTATCTGAATGAGATTATAGTCACCTCTAAGGTCCAGCTTAGTAAATATTTCGGTTCCACATAGACAGTCAAATACTTCTGTTATTAGGGACAACAGATATCTATTTTTCCAAGTTATGGCATTGAAGCCCCTATAGTCAATGCAGGTTCTGAAGGACCCATTCTTCTTCCTGACAGAGAAGAAGACTGCTCCCGCCGGGGAGAAAGAAAGCCACAAATTGACATGGCTGCTGTTTCTGGAGCAGATAGTGGGTAGACCCTGCCCCTAAGAAACATCTAACCTGGAAGCAGGTCAAAAGGACAATCATAAGATATATGGGGTGGCAGTATCTCTACATGCTTCTTAATGAAGACATCTGCAAATGCCGCATATTGAGGAAGAAGACCCGGAAGAACTGGCAGGGAGACCTAAGTAAGGCATTATTGCCAAAAAGATGGTCCCCAGTGGGCAATCTGCAATGCCTGTCAATCTATGGTGGTGTTGTGCTGCATCAACCAGGATAAGCCAAGGATGCCCGAGTTAACTGCCTTGGCCAAGACGAAGAAGGTGTTGCATTCCTGGTGAAGGGTCCCAGTCCAAAGGGTGAGCAGCAGAGTAATCATGGACAGATGCCCAGGGAATGGTTCTCGGTAGACTGAAAAAATGGTCACCAGTTTCTCTAAGGTCGCTGCTGGATGTCTAGCTCCTTCCAATAGGTGGCTCCACTCCTCCAAGGCTAATATAACTTCTAGCAGTTCTCTGTCTCCAATGGTATAATTCCTTTCTGTAGGTGTGAACTTCTTGAAAAATAAGAAACAAGGCGAGAGGTACCTTTATAGTTGTGTTGTGTGAGCTCAGCCCCCATCCTAGAGGCAGTGGCATCTACCTTTATGATAAAAGGTTTAGACAAGTCCAGATGCTGGAGGCAAGGCATGCCAGCCCTTTATCAATGAAATTTCCTCCAGCATCAGTGTCTAGGAACACCTCTGTGTGCACCTCTGCACTGTTGGTGAGGAGACTGATTGGCATGAGCATTTGAGAGGAGGATGAAGGCCAGCCTTGGGTTGTCTCTCCAATCAACCCTAGGCTCGGAAGTTTCCCACCTTTGGAAAACATCAGCAAAGTGTCCCTGGTTGGCACAGCACAGAGAGGTTGAGCCGGCAGCATCTCTGCTTCTCTTCCTCCGTGAGCCACGCCCTTCTAAGATGCATAGGCTTTTTAGTGGCAGAGGCTGATGTGGCATCCATGGCAGGAATCAATGAACACTGAAATTTGGGTGCCAGCTTGAAGTGTTGTCACAAAGCCTCTTTCTCCCTCACCTGCTCTTGGAAGCAGAAATCTACATGAATGGCAAGGGCGATGAGATCCTCCGGTCGTGGTGGCAGGTCCTGGCCAACCAGCTCATCCTTTATGTGCTCTGCAAGGTCCTGACAGAAGATGGCAGTCAGGCTATCTTTGCCCCAGTGGAGTTCCTAGGCCAGCATCTGGAACTGAATAGTGAAATCTCCAGCCGTTCGGGTTTCTTGCCTAAAGCGAAGTAAATAAGTGGTAGCAGAGGAGGATTGACCGGGCTCATCAAAAATTAGCCAGACAGATAAGAACAAGGAACTAAGAAATGGCAGGAACAGGCAAGGCAAGTGTTATGATTTTGAGGTGTTTAAGTGTATTCTTGGGTACTGTGGAGATGACCACGCCCACGGGGAGAAGCCCCATGAGGAACCACAGTACTAGGCTAGACTCGAGACACGCAAACACAGAGATTTGTCTTTTATTATACAGCTGAGGTATACCACAAGAGGTGGTAGTAGTGGAGGTGATCTAGAGGTAGCAGTCTAGGGACCCTCGGCAGAGGGAACCCATCTCACAGAGATAGTATAGGGATATCTGGATGCAGGTTCCCAGTGCAGCATTGCTGTAGATGAGACAGACTGAGAATGTTAGATTACTCACTAACAGGTCGATACTGTAACGTGCGGTTGAAGATTTCCCGACTGTAAGGTGCTGGGAGTGCACAATTCGGACGCGTAAGGCGATCCAGCGATACAGTCTCCAGTTTCACGCGTCCTTAGCGCTTCTTAAAACAGACGCATAACCCTTTCCGCACGCAGCATGTATATGATATGTAAATGAACGAATTAGCTGTATAATGAAGGAATTAGCTATTCCCCTCCGATACTGTGATGCGCGCTCAGATTATCTCCTTTGTAACCCGCTATTTTGCCGCATCCTTAACCTGTTAGTTTACCGCTACCCTCTACTTGGTGTTAGTGTGGTGTTCGAAAATTAAAACGGGAATAAAGTGTAAAAAATGGTGTAAAAAAAGTGTAAAAACATTGCTTACCTGCCCTGGCCCCGTCCGGTCTCCGGTGCAGCCCCAGTCCTGTCCCCTCCTCCCGAAGCAAAAAAAAAAAAAAAAACCGAAAAAGTAGCAAGGCTCGGGCCTGCTACGGTAGTCCCTTCTCCCTTCTCCTCTCCTCTCGATTTTGGCGCTCAAGGCGGCCGGGTGGGCGTGCATTCATCCAGGCAGAGGGAGCCGGCGGCGAAAGCGGCCTCCGGCTCCCTCTGCCTGGATGAATGCACGGCCCCTGCCGGCAGTGAATGAATGCCCGTGCGATTTCGGCACTCAAGGCATGAGCGCCGAAATCGCACGGGCATTCATTTACTGCCGGCGGGGGCCGTGCACTCATCCAGCGGCCCCCGCCGGCAGTGAATGAATGCCCGTGCGATTTCGGCGCTCAAGGCAGACACATGACGTGACGTCACGCCTTGAGCACCGAAATTGCACGGGCATTCATTCGCTGTCAGCGGGGGCCGTGCATTCATCCAGGCAGAGGGAGCCGGAGGCCGCTTTCGCCGCCGGCTCCCTCTGCCTGGATGAATGCACGGCCCCCGCCGGCAGCGAATGAATGCCCGTGCCATTTCGGCGCTCAAGGCATGAGCGCCGAAATCGCACGGGCATTCATTTACTGCCAGTGGGGGCCATGCATTCATCCAGCGGCCCCCGCCGGCAGTGAATGAATGCCCGTGCGATTTCGGCGCTCAAGGCAGTCACATGACGTGACGTCACGCCTTGAGCGCCAAAATCGCACGGGCATTCATTCGCTGCCGGCGGGGGCCGTGCATTCATCCAGGCAGAGGGAGCCGGAGGCCGCTTTCGCCGCTGGCTCCCTCTGCCTGGATGAATGCACGGCCCCCGCCGGCAGCGAATGAATGCCCGTGCGATTTCGGCGCTCAAGGCATGAGCGCCGAAATTGCACGGGCATTCATTTACTGCCGGCGGGGGCCGTGCATTCATCCAGCGGCCCCCGCCGGCAGCGAATGAATGCCCGTGCGATTTCGGCACTCAAGGCAGTCACATGACGTGATGTCACTCCTTGAGCGCCGAAATCCCACGGGCATTCATTCGCTGCCGGCGGGGGCCGTGCATTCATCCAGGCAGAGGGAGGCGGAGGCCGCTTTCGCCACCGGCTCCCTCTGCCTGGATGAATGCACGCCCACCCGGCCACCTTGAGCGCCGAAATCGGGAGGAGAGGAGAAGGGACTATCGTAGCAGGCCCGAGCCTTGCTACTTTTTCAGTTTTGTTTTTTTTTTTTGCTTCGGGAGGAGGAGACAGGACTGGGGCTGCACCGGAGACCGGACTGGGCCAGGGCAGGTGAGCGGGGGCTGGGGGATAGTTTGCCGAGCATCGGGGAGCATAACTGTCCACTTCCTGGTACCTGTCATTTCAAATGTCATTTCAAATGACAGATACCAGCGCGGCCGTGAAGCGTTAGGCCCGCGAACCCAGGATACTGTATAGGCGCTCTATACAGTAAAATGGGTTGCGCGGGCCTAACCCTTGCCTAAGGCTTCGCAGCCGCGGCAAGCATTTGCATGCAATTAGAAGAGAGTATAGAGCGGTAGGTGAAGACAACTGTGTGTGCGGTGAACGAGGGTGCGCCTGACACTGCCGCACTGTTTCTACCGCGGCCTTAGAGTATCGACCTGTGTGTTGGTAGCTGTATAGGTGGAGATCCTGGCAGGCAGAAGTAGTTGAATACAGGCACCGAGCCAGGGAGAGCAGGCCCTCGAGGAGCGAGTACCTGATCCCAGATAGGCACCTGAAAGAAAGCAAAGGGCCCCTAAGGAGCGGGTACCCAAATTAGAGAAATACCCCGAAGGGCAGAGAGAGCTTCCAGCGGCAGCAAGGAAGCGGCAGAGAAGCTCAGACCAGAGGCTTTCCGTCCATTCACGATCCTTGCTAACTCGAATAGCTAGCAAACAAGGGCAGGCTAAATTTCCGGATGGCATGACGTCACTCGAGGGGGATGCCCCCGAGGTTCCCGCCATGACGTGGATAAAGACGTGGGTGGCGTGTGCTCGCGCACCCTAGGAGGCCCTTAGGAGAAACATGGCATGAGGCTTTGCCATTGCCGTTCCGGTGACGCCGGAGAGAGCGGCATGCAGATGCGGCGGTAGCTATCTTCCCAAGGCTAGTGGGGAGAGCAGAGAGAAAGGTGAGGCACAAAGGTCGAAGCTGTCTGAGACCAACGGATGCAACAACAAGGAGTCAAGGCAAGCACAGAGATGGTGAAGCCACATGCATTGCAGGAACAGAAGGACCTGTTGCTGTAGCACTGGCTGGAGTTTAAATCCCCAGCCCATGTAGATATCATCTGACAACACCACTGCTATTTCCTGCCGCGGGGTCTTTCATTCAGTGCATGCCATCCAGGGCCCCAGAAGAAGGCAGGATAGTGGCGTCCTTGCCTCGGTGTGAGTGACTGCATCGGGGAGGGGGGGGGTGAATGCAGCCAGACATGGGGCCATCTCACAGCTAGCCAAACAATTCAAATGTGTTCCTGTATGCACAAAGATTTTCCAACCTGCAATCCTTGATCAGTTGTGTTCAATCAAAACAGTTAGTTACTGCTTAGGATTTCATGCAGTTTCTAGGGCATGTGGTAGCAAAAGTACATGTAACTCTGTATGCAGGTCTATACATGAGGCTACCTCAGAGACATCTCAAAAATTACAGCAGATATAACCCTAAGTTACAGAGTACCAATTACTCAACCACCTTCCAAATTGCTGTAATAGAGAGCTTACCCAATCAATATCTTCAAATGCCAGGATCTCCATCCTACCCCTTGTCAACTAACTGACCATAGATGCATCTATTCACGAATGGGGAGACCATATAAATGATGTATGTTTTCAAGGAACTGGAGCAATCAAGAAATTTCTTCATATAAATGTGTTGGAACACAAGGCTATTTTCAAGGCACTCTAAGATTTTCAGGCTTTCATAAAGGGAAAGTATCTCTGGATTCAAATAGACAGCATTGTACTACATAAACAAACCAGGAGTATGGGATCGCAAATATTATGTCAAGGAGTTTAAAAATATGGATGTGGGTGATAAAAATGAAAATGAATCTTAACCACCTTTCACAGAGGTTAAACATTGTTATAGTTTCTCTTAGTTATTGACTACAACCTCATGAGTTGGAGCTTCACAATGCTGCAATCTGGAGCTTTTTCCTGAAATGGGAAGTTCCTCAAGTGGATCTGTTTGCAGCACGATTCAACCACAATCTTCCAGTTTACTGTTCTAGATCTCAGAACTTTAGCATTGGATACATTGACAATTTCAATGTTCAGTAGACCTAATATACACTTTTCCACTGATACCTCTAAATACCAACATGATTTTAAAACTAAGGCCTGGATTCATCATTCTTTTGCAGAATGATGAATCATGAGAAAACGGGGGACGGGGGGAGTGAAGGGGGGGTGGGCCTGCGAAAGCCCGCAGCCTTCGCACCATGACGGTGTGCCGGCTGCTGGCTTTTCGCACCGAATAGCGCCACCGTGAAAGGTGGTGCTATTTGGCACGCTACTGCCGATGATAACATTACTAACCTCATCGCCAGCAGCAAAGTCACCGCCAAGTCTGCCCCCTCGTCACCCCAACTCCGCCCCGACTCGAATTTGCATGCTATCGCACGCGAAAAGGGCCTTTTCCCATGAGATAGAGGCTTATTGCACGCGATAAGCCTTTAGAAATTAACCCTGTAAGATAGGACAGAACAATGATGATTGTAATAGCTCCATACTAACCATGCCAAACTTGGTTCCCTTGTTTACAGAGGCTATCAATTCTACAACCAATTCGTCTACCAATATTCCCATACCTATGATCAGTACAAGGACTCAGACCTTCATGCCAGCCTTTGGTCACTAGTGTGGATAGCCTGAACGTTGAGTGCCAAATGCTAGAAATCATAACTTCATCAGCAGAGATTAAAACAGTATTAGTTGCAGCACCGTGAAATCTTTAATGATATATTTATTTATATGGCTTTAAATGGAAAAGCTTTTCAATATGGTGTAGAGCTCAGCAACAAGACCCATTTAATTGTAGAACTTTGACCTTTTTGCAATACCAACTTCATCTTACTGATTCAGGCTTAAATTCTAATTCCATTAGAGTACATCTAGGTGCCATAGCAACATATCATCAACCATCAAAAGGATATCCAGGGGCCTAAACGATTTGCAGCCACCTTTAAAAGAACCTTCAGTGCAATGGGATCTTTGTTATCAGATCTAATGAAAGCACCCTTTGAAAATATGGCAAACAATCATTTCAGATTTCTTTCATGGAAAACTCTATTTCTCATAGCAATTACTTCAGCTAGAAGAGTAAGCAAACTTCAAATTTTAGTAATCATTCTTCTTTTTTGCAAATATTCAAGCGGTATTCTATGGTAATATTATGAACACTTTCAGCATGAATTTTGGATGAAATGTCCCAATTTCATTTAAATCAATCAATTCTACTACCTATGTTCTTTCTAAAACTGCAGTACAGCGGATCATTTACTCCACATATTAGATTATAGAAGAGCTTTGCTTTTTTATCTTGAGAGAATGAAGCTAATCAGGAAAACTTCTCAACTGTTCATCTTAATAGATGCAATTAAAATGGCAAACCAGTGGTTGTCAGATTGCATCTCTTTCTGCTATGAAACAAAAGAAATAGATCTCCAAAAAAAATGGCTAAAGCACATCAGATTTGAATTTCAGCTGCTTTGACAGTTCTTCAGGTGGTACCTGTACTAGACATCTGCAAAGCAGCAACATGGTCATCCAGCACTGTATACTCAATCAAGAGTCTTGAAGAGAAAGCATTTTTGGTCAAGAGTTCTTAAGAATCTACTGAAATAAACATTTCACCTCTCCCTCCTCTGTGCTGTAATGGGTTACTTAAAAATCATAAGCATATCACACAACAAAAAAAATGTAAGCAACCCTCAGCTAAGGAATTTCCACTTGTCTGGCTATTTTTGTTCTACTTGATCATGGAGAAAGCAAAATTGCTTACCTATAACAGGTGTTCTCCATAGACAGCAGGACAAATCAGCCACACAATCCCACCTCCCTCCCCATAGAGTTAAATACAGCAATGGAAAGGACTGAGAATGTTCGCTTGTGGCCATGCACATGAACTCTGTGCATGCTCGGAAATGTTTTCCTTTTGAGCTCTAGGTGAGAATATGTCCATGCTGGCACCATCAGATGACATCACCCAATTATATGGCTAATTTGCCCTCTACAGAGAACACTTCTTACAGGAAAGCAATTTTGCTTTCACCTGTGCTATATAGAGGGAATTTTACAATTCCATTTCAGTAGGGGAAAAAGCATACCTGGGCTTTTTGAACTCGCCCACCCTATATGCCGGCAGAAGTATGCGTGTTCGGCATACAACAGATGCGTTCCTGGGAATGGAGTTAGGGTGGGTAAAGCACCGCATGTAGTTTAGTGTTTTCAAAACTATGCATGTTGTTTTGCCTGAAAAAAACTACCCATGGAAAAAGCAGCCATAAATGTTAGGAATGATCCAAGAAGCAAGGAATCAGATGGAGAATATCATATTGCCTCTGTATCGATTCATGGTGTGACCACTCTTTGAGCACTGAATGCAGTTCTGTTTGCCCATCACAAAAAACATATAGCAGAATGAGAAAAAGTGCAGATAAAGACAACAAAATTAGTAAAGTGAATGGACCAGCTCCCCTATGATGACAGGCTACGCAGGATAGGGCTCTTCAGCTTGGAAAAGAGATGGCTGAGAAGAAACATGATAGAAGTTTATAAAATGATGAGTGGCATGGAACGGGTAAATAAAAGATGGTTATTAATCTTTTCAAATAAGACTAAAACAAGGGTCTCTTCATGAAGCTAACAGCAGACTTAAAACAAGTCATTGAAAGTTGTTGTTTGTTTTTTATTTCACTTTGTGCACAGTCAAGCTGTGGAATCTGTTGACAAAGGACATGATCAAGGTATCTAGCGTAGAGGAATTAAAAAAAAGTTCCTGGATGAAACAGCCATAAAACATTATTAGCCAGGCAATCTAAAGAAAGCTATTGCTATCCCGAGTAACAGGAAATAGATCTACTAGGAAAAACAACAAGATGTCATTTTTTTTTTTTATGGAGGTACAGAGAGCAGTATGTTGCATGTTCAGAACACCCCGTCCTGTTTTTGGTACATTGTTATTCCTGTATTTATCTTTGTGTATTTGATGTAGGGGATTGTGTTTATTTAGATATTGTTTTGCTACTTGGTGGGCTATGTATCTGTACTGCCATCACTGCTGAAATAGATCTACTTGGTGGGATCTGCCAGGTCTTTGCTACCTAGACTGACCACTGTCAGAGACAGAATGCTGGGCTCAATGGACCTTGTTCTGACCCAGCATGGCATTTCTTATGTTCTTAATCTCTATGGGTACTTTATCTTGCGGCAGTAATCAATGCAAAAGTATGTGTGCACTTTTGTTTGCTTATTGCTGCAAACTCCATGGGTAAAAAAGTGCCCATGGTGTTTCCACCAATGTGGCAATGTAATTATTATACCCTTAATGACTAACCCACTATTTGACATGCTTGCTAAGTGATAGTGGGAGAATGTACATAAAATCACTGCTAAGCAGACTACATGGGCCTTTTTGGTCTTTATTTGCCATTATTTACTCTGTTGTTGTGTAAGCTCCATTGAGCAGGGACAGTCTCTTATGTGTATGTGTACAGTGTACCGTATGTTTAATAGTGCTTTAGAAATGATAACTGGTAGTTAAGCAGAGTTGTTGGGTTCTCTGGATAGACATATTTTTCTTTTTTTTTTCTGATATCAAAGCTCTGTTAAAAGAAAAGACTTATTAGAATAGATGTATGTAGAAAAGAGACTTCAAAACTTTTCAACGACTCGCTTCTCATTTTTGCCTCTATGAGAAACTTAGTCTGATTATTCAATATTTAGATTATAGATAACAAAGCCTGAATTCTTTGTTGCAAACTACAAAAGTTCTCCAAGGATAAATCTTAAAGGCATCATGTTTTCAATAAGCTTTAAAACACTTGCACTTTTTTCCTACTGAAATGAAAGCATGTTCAAATACAATATAATATCTTTGAAGACAAGAAACCTAATCTCTTAAGGATAAACATAACACTTCTTTTTATAAGGTATTAGTTAGAACCATTATTTATTTTTATTAAATATCAAAAGAGGGAGAAATGAGTGTTCTCATCCAAACTAAGCAATAATGACAAAAATGAACAATATTTCTTGTTAGATAATGCTCTAGTGGAAAAGATGAGGCCCCAAGTGCCACTCTTGATGGTATTGCTCATTTTTATATATAAAATAGATGTAAGGTGGTGAATTTTACCTAAACATAGTGCAAAAAAAAAAAAGCTACAAGTTGCAATAGGCATGAATATTTTGTTTACAGTTTATAGGCATATCCAGGATGTTAATGTCCACTATCATAACCAATGAAATAAGCAGAATCTGCTTCATTGTTTCATTAGGTGGTAATATATGTTATGATCAAAGTACAGCTCTCCAGGCCACTCTTTTGTTTTTGTCTTGGGTATATTCTAAGTAATAGGTGAGAGAATTGATGGAGGTTGTTAGTTCTCTTTCTAGTACTATTGACCATTTAGATGCCTAGCAATCTCATTATTTCCTCTCAGCTCGCCTCAGTTGTTTATTAAACAAAATAAATTATAAATAGATGAGGATGAAATATATTGTGGTTACAGAATTAATTTCAGGATTTAACTTCAGGGTGCATACTTGAGAGTGTAGCCCTACTTTTGAATTAAATATGTGCATTTAACATGACTCTACTAGAAGTTCTTGTAAGTTCTTTTAGAACTTACAAGAATTGCTAAGCTTGGTCAGTCCCCAAGTTCATGTAGTCCAGCATCCTGCTTCTGCTCAGGTGCATAGAGACATTTAGAAGAAATAGAGTATGGGTAGTGTTGGTTGGGTTTTTTTTTTTATGAGCGAGTGCTCTATGATTGTATGATTGTTATAAATAAAGTATGTTTCAGAGATAAGAAGTAATAGTCCTGCTAATTATGGCTCTGTGTCTAATTTCTTTCTATCCTGAAAACATGGTGTGAAAGTCAGTTTATTCCAAAAAGCAAAAGGGAGAATAACGTGATACAACTGCTGTTTCCGTTGCCTTAGCAACAGATTTATTTATTAGGGGTTGAAATGACATGAGTTAATATACCACATACCTGCTGATCGGCAAACACTCCTGTTTCAGCTCCAGTTGACAATTAAGTCCTGGACAGCTACAGCCAGGGGTTAATGTTACTCATTAGGAGAACTAGGTCATTACTGGGAAATCATGGCACTTAAGGCACCATGGGTAAAATACAAAATTCAACCTCTCAACAACTGAGCTTTTTATGTTAATTAACTTTACTTTCCACGCTTGAAAGAAAACCTTTACAAACCTGCACAAGGCAGTGGATGGTTTATTTATTTATTTATTTATTTATTTATTTATTTAAACTAGTTTATTTTTGTTGAGTCGTATTCACTTTCTTTGCAAGGGTTTCATTATTTTATCGAAAATTCTTATGTCTATATGACGAGTACGAAGGGTATTAAAATTAAGAAGGGAATCATCATGGAAATCAGCTTTACCACAAGGGAATGAGCAAATAAAAGCCTTGGAAATGAAAATAAATAAGCTTTGCTAATACCTCACCTAAGGAGCACAATATAAGCCTAGCAGAGCTGGAGATATTTAGAGGTACTTCTCTGCTTACTTATTAAGCAGTTACACAATCATTTGACCTTCAAAAACTGAAACTTTGCAGAAGTGAATCTGAGCTGTTGATTTATATTCTGTTCTTAGAAAACAGGTTGATTAAGCTTAAATAATTTTTTTGTCGCTTGCTTTATTTTCTTAACTACTAATAAATAAGAGGCCTCATGCATGCAGGTAAAAAATGACTTGGCAATGTAGCCATCTTTACCTCCCCCTCCCCCCTTTTTTGTCCTGGCCCAACTGGCTCAGGCAGCAGTGGGAATATTTTCTACTGCAGATTTCTGGGCCAGCAGACATGGATGGATGGGGACAGAGCTGAGTACCTTAAAAGGGGTCACGACAGTTGCTTGCTCTCCATGCTTTGGTTGTGATTGCAAGTTTTCTTCCTCTCTAATGATCGTTGCCTCTTTTGTTAGAATTGCATGCCATGATGACTCCTATTCTGTACCAGTTGCTCCAATGAGGACCCTGGTGCATGAGAATGTACAGGAATATGTACATAAGCAGGAATGTCCTCAATTTAGTATCAGATGCATTGTTGCAGCATCCAAGAAGATCCAACAATGCAGCCCAGTGGTCTGAAGAGGGGGAACAGCAAAGCCAAGGCTACATTTCCAGCAAACGAGCACTAGAGGGCACAGATAAGCCAGCAGAATACTGTTTCAAGCCTGACCACAGACAGGATCTGATCATGTAGTCCTTCTTGCACAGCACTCTTATTGGTGTGAAAGCACGGTTTTAAACCCCAATTGCCAGATAAATTAGGATCTAGGCAGCAGGTTTATACAATGACTCCATGATATCCTACAGCAAATGGTCCAAGCACTCCTTAGTTCTGCATCCCACCTGCATGGCCTTGACATGCTCTGGGACATGGCTAGGAACCTTCCATTGTGTCACATAGGTCACAGTATGCTCGGATGCCAGGACAGCCTCATCACATAGAGAATTCATTGACTAGGAGTCTAAGCTTTTATACCTACAGTATATGGCAGCACAGCCAATTTCAGGTCATCTCCTGTAGTTAAGGCAAAGTCAGCTCAGTGGAAAGCAAATCCACACTGTCTCAACTGAGATATACAGGGTAAATCCAGAGACAGTCCAAATCCAAGGGCAGGCAGCAAGCAAGGTAAATCCAGGGGCAATCCAAATCAGGAGGCAGGCAGAAGACAAGGCGAACCATAGTCAGATCAGTTCCAATCAAGAAAACAACAAACTCCGAAGGTAGCACCAGCACAAGCGAGCCTGTAGCTGAGGTAAGGGCTTGTGCTGGGCTGTCAGCTTAAGTATTGTTTTTTTCCCGTGCTAGCGTGGAGAGTGACGAGAGGAAGGCTGATGTAAGGAGAAGAGCCTGACTGCGTCGGACGCGGCCCTGATCATATCAGGAGGTTGAGGGCAAGACGGAGGTACGGATTTGTCTCCTAACACAATTGTGTCTCAAGATAGAGGACTGCCTGTACCATGAGATATAGTCTCTTGGATGCATGCATTACTGAGAATGATAAATATGATTGGTTAGGTAGACTCCTCTCAATAGACCACTCCTCCACCATAACAACTTCTGCATTGTACTCCAAGCCACCATACTCTCCAAAATAGACTATTATAACTCCCTACTCCTTGGTCTCCCCAATGCCTCTATTAAACCCCTACAAATGCTTAAAAACTCCGCTGCCAGAATACTCACTAATACCCGCAAAAAAGACCATATCACACCCATCCTCAGAGATCTTCACTGGCTCCCATCTCCTCCCGTATCATCTACAAAACACCATCTTACATAAAACCCTTCACAACCAAAACATTTGCTGGTTAAATGACTCCATACAATTCCACACCTCCAACAGACCAACCAGATCCTCCTATAAAGGCACTCTATGCATTCCTCCACCTAAGCTTTCCTACCTCAATACCACAAAAGAACGTGCTCTATCAATTGCAGGCCCATCAACCTGGAATTCCATGCCGCCTGATCTCCGACAAGAACAGTGCACACAGAAATTTAAGAAAAAACTCAAAACCTGGCTCTTCAAACAAGCTTACCCTTAACACATCCTACCTCATTCTCAGTATATATTTTGATGCCCTTTCCATTGTTTCAGCCCAATCCATTGTATATGCCCATTCCATTGTTTATGCCCTTCCTATTATTCATGCCCGTTCCATTGTTTTGTAACTTCGCAATTGGTTTCTCCCTTCCCCATGTTATCATATAGCCATGTTCTCATACTGTTATTCTATTGCGTTTACACTATCTCTTGAAATTCCTTAATCTCCTTAACTCCTTTGTTACCATTGATCCAGTTTTATGTAACTCTTTTTCCTGTTAACACCGTTATATATAAACTGGCAAGATGTACCTACGAATGTCGGGAGATAAAAACCATAAATAAATAAATAAAATATACCTCAATAACAACATACAGTGATATTGGAGGCCTATAAAGATTACAAGGGCAAGTCATGGCTCAGTTACAATGAACATTTTGGGAATAAAGAGGAGGAGAACCCTCATATGCCTTGGGGAAACACAGGATGTACATTTGTAGCTTAAGAGTATGACAAAACATACAACCGGGGTAGGTCAAGACGGTCCTTTCTCAGCGCCAACATACCTTCAGTCCCAGCGTGGCCTACATCTGTATAGGAGGCATGCTGGTATTACAAAGGAGCTACATTCCTCTTTCCATGCCAGATGCTATTGCATTGCCAACCATCCTGTCACAAGGTGCCCCCAAAAGCCTGCTCACAAATCTCTGACAGAATAGATGCACATTTAGATTTTGCCCCAACTCCTATGTGCATTGACATGATGTGGCTTGGGCATTACCCTAGACAGTGTGAGACCCAAATTATGAGGAAGGGATTCTACTTTTTCCAGATACCTTACTGGTAGGAGATGTGAAAGACAAATTGTCATGATTCATTCCTCATTATTAGCGATATAATCAAACAAAAACTTGGCAAGGAGATTACCCTGGATTGGATAGCGAGCCCTTTTGTGGAACCCTCATTCCAGAGAATAATAATTTCCTTATGGCAGTGGCTCCCAGGAAGGATCCAGAAAAGCTTTACTTAATGTAGCTTGGTTTGACGCAGCAAGCAACTTGGTTAATGGTTATCTCTCCTGCTTAGTGTTCCTTTCGGTGTACTTCTTTCAATAAAGTAATCACTGATCTTTATGGCCAAAGCAGACATGCAGTTATACGCAAATGTTTAGGCAGCCCTGGTGAAATTGTATGTTTCAGTGAATTTCTAAGTGAATAGAAGGTATCACAACCTCTACATGGTACAAAGTTGAACATAAGCACACAGAAAAGGTGGAGTAAGCAGCACACACATATGGAGAAAATGCAACATAGTTAATGCATGGCAAACATAAATCACTGCTCAGTACATATTGACGAAAAACTTTTATTATAAATACAGACACATCATTAAGGGAATTGTGATTCGTGGTTGTAGGAGCTTTCTGCAATTTTGTTATGGGTTTTGGTGGTAGCAAGGTGAGGTGAACACTACCTCTAGGAGTGGCACAGGATGGAAGGACTGGAGCAAGTGTGAGTGGTCCAATGAGGCTGGAACAGGAACAAAAGCAGATATGCTGTAATTCAAAGATAAAGTAAAGTCTGAGCTGAGTCTTTGGAGCAAGGAACAGGCTGGGTTGAGACTCTGGGTGAGGTACAAGTTAGCTGAATCTCTGAAGCGGACTGAGTTGGATGGAAGTAAGGGTGAATTTCAGGAACACTGGAGCAGAGCATGGAACGCTGGAACAGAGTAGAAGTAGATGCTGGTAAGCATGGAGCTAGAACACTGGAAGTGGATGCAGGTATGGGTGTAACCGGAACACAGGAACAGAATGCAGGTAAGTGTGGTACTGGATGCAGGTAAGCATGGAACTGGAGTAAGAAACAGGGACAAGGGAGCAACAGACTAAGACAAGACCGGACAAACCAGGACAAGGACTTCACACAGAACATGGAACACAGAATGCCCAAAGGCAGCGAGACAAGAGAAGCCCCAAAGGGCAAAGCAGGGGCTAGAAAACAGTGTGGCCTAGCCTTATGGGAGAGACCTGGAAGTCTGGGCAATGCCACTAGACAAGGAGGGAACCAGAAGGCTCGTATGCCATAGAACAAGGAAAGAAGGGAACCAGAAGGCCAGCAGTCCACAGAGCAAGGCAAGCAGGGAACCAGAAGGCCACAGAGCAAGGCAAGAAATGGGTGACTAGAGCAGGGAGCCCAAGGAATTTGATGTCGAAGCATCGAGACCTGGGCTAGGCAGGATTAAGTGCTGGAGTCTGGGCGTGGTGCAGACAAGCCAGAGAGGCTGGGCCAGCCAGGGGAGAGAGCTTATAAAGGACCTCTGGTGGCGAGGAGGTTGCACAGCAGCCAGAATTGTAACAAATTTTTAGTGTAAAATTACTATTTATTATGCAAATTTAAACTGATTAAAGATAATTAAAAAGTGAATATGGCATGTGCAAAAGTTTGGATACCTTTCTAGTTGATTCATTACTCCTTTTTTATGTTTTTTTTATACAGCCCAAAATATTAATTGACTCATTAGGCCTTCAGATATTCCATTAAAGACAATTCCACAGTTGAATATATACTCTGACTTTTCTAACCTCTCTGGTTTTAATTGTTGTTCTGGACTATTTTCAACAACAATGGAGTCCTCAAAGCAGCTGTCTGAGTATTTCCAAATGTATATAATTCATGCTTACAACGCAGGCAAAGTCTAGTTAAAAAAAAAAAAAAAACTCCAAATGCTCCCAGCTAGCAGTTTTAACTGTCAGAAACATTGTTAAGAAATAGAAAATTATATGCAACTGTAGAAGTCAAAATGAGATCTGGAAGACCACGAAAAATCTCATAACTGCACCCAAACTGGTCAGATCACAAAACAGAACCCATAGGTCACTGCAAACAGTTTGCTGAAAGGTTTAGCTTACACTGGAGTCCTCAGTACAGCATTGCTTTCATGATGTTTTCTATTGGAGAGTTGTCAGAAGAAAACTTTTTATATGACCTCATCACAAAAGTTATCTAAAGTATATAAAACAAAATCTTGATAAGCCTAAAACTGTTTAGAACATATCCTAGAAGCTAGTTTCCCACAGGTAATGAAGAAATTGGATATTTCAGCAAGACAATCTGAAACATACCTTAAAATCAGCCATGACCTACTACAGAAAGGAAAGATAACAGTTTTGGAATGGCCTTCACAGTCCCTAGACTTGAATATTATTGAAAATGTGTGGGAAGTTTAATGCAAGGGGACCTAAGAATATGTCTGAGCTTCTATATGGAAGAGTGGGAAAAAATTCCAAAAGCAAGACTCTTAACTGGCTACAGGAAACATTTGGAAATTGTTATTCCTGTCAAATGAGATGTTACAGAGTACCAACTGAAAGAATGTCCAAACTTTTGAACATGCCATATTCATTTTTTTATTATTTCAATCTGTCAAAATCAGCAAACAAACAGTAATTTTGGATTAAAAATTGCAGAGACATTTTGGGGTCCATATTCAGCTGCTAAGCGGCTAGATAAGTTAGACGGATACACCTATCTTGTTAACTTAATCAGGATATTCAAAGGCGTGACTGCACTGCTGAATATACCCGGCATTCTTAAGTTAGCTGCTTAAGTATATCTGACTAACTTTAGAGCTGCCTGCAGTGTGGCCAGAGTTAACCGGTTATGTTCATCTGCTTACTCTGCTCCTCCCTGGAAAACCTATTGCCCGCCCCAGGAACATCCCCAACCTATCCAGCCGGATAGGTTGCAGAATATCGTGGCTAAGCCATTTACACAGATAACTTTTAAGTTATCCGTCTAAATGGCTTTTGAATATACCCTTTTTATGTTTAACTTTGTACATTTAGAGGTAGTGTTAGCTTCTGTTCACTTAAAGATTAATTGAAACATACAATTTGACCAGGTGTGCCTAAACCTTTGCATGCAAATGTAGAATCTGTTATTTGTCTTCTTGCCAGACACTCTGAATGTTTCATGCTATTATACTTTGACAAAAGTGTAAAATAAAAACGAAGGTATATAAAAATGGTTCCTATATATTGTAGTCTATAACTGATGAAGGCAAACCAATTTTCACAATATATTTCTCCAAAATTTTACATCAGATGTAAATATACACAAAAGGAAGCAACAGAAAGCAAACATCTTAGAAGAGTATTATACCTGTCTATACAAATATCTAATGTTGTTATTTTTCTAATACACACAAACATATCCATAAGTAAAACATACAGTATATATAAGCTCCCAACTTAAACATACATATAAGATCCCAATTTAAAGTTCTGACCTTAGCACATAAGTCACTGTTGCCAACAAGCTTCAACTATATGTTCTCATGCTTAATTTATGTTCCTCAGGTCAGAATCTGCTTGCTGTTCCATCTGTTGCAAACTTTTATTTACAAGCAACTGTTCACTGTGCCTTCTCTTTAGCAGTTACAGTATTATGGAATGCATTGTAAGTAAATGTGCGCCAGAAAGATAATTACTTCAGGTTCAGAAAGAATGTGAAAGCTTTTCTCTTTGCAGGGCATAAGCAGAATGCTTGGATATATAAGAGTTAGATGTAATGACAGTGCAAAATTCTGTTGTTTATGTTTTAAATTATTATGATTGATATTATGTGCATTGATATTATGTGAAGATAAATTTTATTCATTAGTGGGAATCGTGAACAGAACATAGTGGCCCGAATCCAGCACATTGAAGGAGATACATTGGAGCATCAGTGATTGGGGACTTGTAAACATCAGTGATTAGGGATATGTTCTTGTTTAGAGATTATGGTGATATTTTGTCTATGGAAAAACATTAGTTTTATATTCTATATAATATGGCATGTATTTATACATTATAGGAGATAGATGACATTTTGTGAAGTTAGGTTACTTTAGATCATGTCCCTAACAAATAAGGTATATACTTATTTATATGGACTATATATACAGTATAGGATTTGATTGGCGTGTTTTGCTCTGTAAGTACCAGCTCTTTTTGGTTGATTTTACTATAAGCATGCAAGGGGATGGCCCACATGATAATAAATATGAAAGAATGTGGTTAGCTTTTATCATTGATGTACAAACAGCAACATTGTAAATGGCACATTAATTTTTGTTATATAATAATTTACATGTGGGATTTTTGCATTGCTTGTGTTTTGTGTATTTATCTGATTTAAAGTATGAATGGTGAATGAATGTGATGTGTGGTACTGAATTAAGGTTAGGCATTTGTTTATTGTGTTATATTCTGGAAAATAAATATAGACCCTCATTTATTTCATTTGTGATTTACATAGTGTCCAAGAGTCATGTGTAATTTCACCTATATTAAGTTTATCTATCCAAAATATGCCATATAATATAATTTTGCAAAAATTCTTTTCCATCATATATCTATTAATAACACCAAATCTTACTATTGGAAAGAAACCTCAAACATCATAATGATCTCAAAATCTATAATATATTATCATTTAAAAAAAATCTTTTCAATGACACCATATTCCATAATTACAAAAGGTCTTACTGATAACCAAACCTCATAACTCTCTTTTAGAAGGGACCCTTGTTTCGCCATATTTTGTGGCTTCTTCAAAGGGATAATTATCAAAAGATCCCAGTTATACATACCAGAATGGTATTTATTATCTTGAGCAAAATCTTCAATTTTTTAAGTGCTTCACAATAAAATGTATTACCAGTGAGTGTTACAACCCTAATTGTCACTTGCCCGAAACAAAATGCCATATTCTACTCCAGTGTAGCGCCACATAGTAACACTCAGTTCTCAACAATTTCTGATCTTTCACCACTGACATGATCTCAATTTACTGTGATTTTCAGGCATTCTGTTTTGGCATAAGACTAGACCCATTCTTTTCTAATCGGGGATGCAACAAGTAAAGCACAGACTGAACTGCCCTAAAATATCCTACAGATGTTTGAGCACTGGCAATGTACTGAACTATGTCAGAACTGTAATAGATTAAGGCAGGAGTTAATGTTCTAACATTTTCATTTTATTTTGCAGGCTTGTCCTAAGGTGGTGGGATTGTCATGATCATCAAAGGTGTAACTGTATGGTAGTCACTTAGGCCTTGCAGCATAAGAAAAGCCATAGTCGTTCAGACCCAAAGTCCATGAAGTCCAGCATTCTGTTTCTGACAGTAGCCAGACCAGGACAGAAATAGCCAGTAGGGATGTGAATCGTGTCCTCGATCGTCTTAACGATCGATTTCGGCTGGGAGGGGGAGGGAATCGTATTGTTGCTGTTTGGGGGGGTAAAATATCGTGAAAAATCGTGAAAATCGTTAAAAAATCGAAAAATCGAAAAACCGGCACATTAAAACCCCCTAAAACCCACCCCCGACCCTTTAAATTAAATCCCCCACCCCCAAATAACTTAAATAACCTGCGGGTCCAGCGGCGGTCCGGAACGGCAGCGGTCCGGAACGGGCTCCTGCTCCTGCATCTTGTCGTCTTCGGCCGGCGCCATTTTCCAAAATGGCGCCGAAAAATGGCGGCGGCCATAGACGAAAAAGATTGGACGGCAGGAGGTCCTTCCGGACCCCCGCTGGACTTTTGGCAAGTCTCGTGGGGGTCAGGAGGCCCCCCACAAGCTGGCCAAAAGTTCCTGGAGGTCCAGCGGGGGTCAGGGAGCGATTTCCCCCCGCGAATCGTTTTCGTACGGAAAATGGCGCCGGCAGGAGATCGACTGCAGGAGGTCGTTCAGCGAGGGTTCCGGCGCCTCGCTGAACGACCTCCTGCAGTCGATCTCCTGCCGGCGCCATTTTCCGTACGAAAACGATTCGCGGCGGGAAATCGCTCCCTGACCCCCGCTGGACCACCAGGAACTTTTGGCCAGCTTGTGGGGGGCCTCCTGACCCCCACGAGACTTGCCAAAAGTCCAGCGGGGGTCCGGAAGGACCTCCTGCCGTCCAATCTTTTTCGTCTATGGCCGCCGCCATTTTTCGCCGCCATTTTGGAAAATGGCGCCGGCCCGAAGACGACAAGATGCAGGAGCAGGAGCCCGTTCCGGACCGCTGCCGTTCCGGACCGCCGCTGGACCCGCAGGTTATTTAAGTTATTTGGGGGGGTTCGGGAGGGTGGGGGATTTAATTTAAAGGGTCGGGGGTGGGTTTTAGGGGGTTTTAGTGTGCCGGCTCACGATTCTAACGATTTATAACGATAAATCGTTAGAATCTGTATTGTATTGTGTTCCATAACGGTTTAAGACGATATTAAAATTATCGGACGATAATTTTAATCGTCCTAAAACGATTCACATCCCTAATAGCCAGCAGCATCCCAAAGAAATAGATCTAGTCTTTCTTGCTCATAACCACTGATAAGCAGTGACTTTTCTAAATCTACATGGTTAACAATGGTTTATGGACTTTTCCTCGAAGAACATGTGTAACCTCTCTTTTAACCCTACTACACTAAGAGGTCACCCATACACACGCGTATCAGCATGCGGGTGAAGATGTGCTACAAGTTTTAATTGTGCGGGTACTTGCGTGCATATGTTTTAAACTGCACCAACACATGTAAGTATGCTCCTTATTTTAAGAAGTTACTTGAGCATAGCTAACGCGCATATGTTTTCCATAAGACCTTGTCGGCTTTTACACAGGGAATTTTAAAACATGCTCATGCGAGGCACATTCCCAGTTTTGCAATTAGCCCACCAATTTGACCAGTTAATAGCAAGGTCTTTCTGCCCAAGCAGCACTTTTAAAATAGACCTGTAACTGCTTTCACCATATCTTTTGGCAATAAATTCCACAATTTAATTATGCAGTGAGTCTTCTATTTGTTTTACATGTGCTACCTATTACCTTCATGGAGTGTCCCCTAGTCCTAGTACTATTTGAAAGGATAAATAAAAGTTTCCTGTTTACCCATTCCTGTCCACTCAAAATTCTTTTGGACTTCTATCATATTTCCTCTTAGCCACCTTTTCTCTACACTGATCAAATCTGACTTTATTTATTTATTTAAATGTATTTATTGATTGCCTAACTTATAAAAAAAAATCTTTCTAGGCGATGTACAACATATTATAAAACAATATCTCAACATTGTTTAGCCTTCCCTCATAGTGGAGCTGTTCCACTATGTTTTATCATTTTTGTCACCTTTCTCTACCTTTTCTAGTATCTTTCATTAGATGAGGAGATTAGAATTGCAAATGGTACTTAAGGTGTAGTCACACCATGGATCAATAGAATGGCATTATGATATTCTCTGTTTTATTTTCTATTCCTTGCCTAATAATACCTAACAATTTATTTGTTTTATTGATCGCTGCCATGTATTGGGCAGATGACGTCAAAGTATTATCCACAATGATTCCAAGATCCTCTTCCTGGGTAGTAATATCAAGTATATAACCCAACATCATGTATCTATAGATTGCATTATTCTTCCATATATGCAATTCTTTGCACTTGTCCACAGTAAATTTCATTGTCACTTAGATACTCAAGGCAGGATTTTAAAACCCCAGCACGCATCAATCCCGGGATTTACATGCGTGGCCAGGCCTTACGCATGCCGGGCCAATTTTCAAAAGGGCCCGGCCACGCACGTAAACCCCGGGACGTGTGTAAGTGCCGGGGCCTTAAAAGGGGGTGATCTGGGGATCAGGGTGGGCTAGAAGTGCCCGGTACAGCAGCCATTTTCCGCTGTGCCAGGGGATCGTGCGCCGGCAGGATTCCGGCGTGTGCAACTTGCTCCTGCTCCTTTGCAGGAGCAAAAGATGAGTTTAAAAAAATGTGGGGTAGGCTAGGATAGGGATGGGGAAGGGAGGTTAGGGTAGGGGGTTGGGAAGTTCCCTCCCAGTCTGCTCTTTAATTGGAGCGGAATGGGAGGGAATTGGGGAAGGCCCCGATGTGTCACCACGCAAATTTGCTAAATTATACCCCCTCTTGCGCGTGCCGATCCGGAATTTTATAACATGTGTGCACCATCAGATTCCAATCTCATAAGGTTCTCTTCTAATTCCTTACAGTCGGCTAGTGATCTGATAACTTTAAATAATTTTGTGTCAGCTCCAAATTTGATCAGTTTACTCATCACTCCCTTTTGCAGATCATTTACAAATATATTAAAAAGCACCAGTCCCAATATGGTTCCTTTGGCCATTCCATTATTTATCTTTCTAGAGAAATGACCAGTCCTACTCTGTTTTCTACACTTTAGCCAGTTACCAAGCTACAATAGGACATTGCCTCTTGTCCCATGTCAATAATACTTTTATGCAGAGCAACCCAATTTCTTTATGGCTTTTAGTCAGTCTAAGTCAATTTTATTGTTTTAGTTCATCCAGTTTGGCTTATGAGGTTTGTTTCTATTTCGTAATCAACAGTGGTCAGTTTGGTGTAGACTTCTGTTCAATATCAAACAATATTGACATTCTTGAATTCATAGTATATTCATAGAGTTCATCTGCAATTGCAGAAGGGAATCCTGTAGGTTGGCCATACATTATGAGAAACAGTTCAAAATTATTTCATAGGGAAATAATTCAAATTAAAATAGACTATTTGCCAGTTTCCAAGATGTTTATGTCCTCCGACTGAATTTTGAGATCCAACTTCCTGTGGTTCTGATTTAATGCCAGAAGAGACAGTTTCTTGAAATATTTATTTGCATACACATATACATTTCCATATTGAAGAATATTGATGTAACATTTATACATTTTTTTCCTGAAAAGCTAGTATATAGAATAATTAAAACCTTGTTACCAAATTACACATTTATTCATTTTTCGGTATTGTGCCACCTATATCTTAATAAGACCTATTTGAAATAAAGGAAGTAACTCAAATTTGTATATAAACAATTTTCAGGCATGGACCAGAGCAGGGGTGAGTGTCTATTTTAAACCCATCTGTAACTTAATTTCAGTCTTTCTAGCTAAAAATTGTTATTGTATTCAAATCATTTTTTTTTTGTTCTCTGCTTTTAAAAAAGAGGTTTGTATTTGGACCTTTATGCCAGATTCACAGCTTCTTGTTGTTTATCTTAACCATGGACATAATGGGGCGGATTTTCAGAGCCCTGCTCGCCTAAATCCGCCCAAAACCGGGCGGATTTAGGCGAGCAGGGCCCTGCGCGCCGGGAAGCCTATTTTACATAGGCCTACCGGCGCGCGCAGAGCCCCGGGACTCGCGTAAGTCCCGGGGTTCTCCGAGGGGGGCGTGTCGGGGGCGGGCCTGGTCGTCGCAGCGTTTCGGGGGCGTGTCGGCAGCGTTTTGGGGGCGGGTACGGGGGCGTGGCTACGGCCCGGGGCGGTCCGGGGGCGTGGCCGCGCCCTCCGTACCCGCCCCCAGGTCGCGGCCCGGCGCGCAAGAGGCCCGCTGGCGCGCGGGGATTTACGCCTCCCTCCGGGAGGCGTAAATCCCCCGACAAAGGTAAGGGGGGGGTTTAGACAGGGCCGGGCGGGTGGGTTAGGGAGGGGAAGGTGAGGGGAGGGCAAAGGAAAGTTCCCTCCGAGGCCGCTCTGATTTCGGAGCGGCCTTGGAGGGAACGGGGGTAGGCTGCGCGGCTCGGCGCGCGCCGGCTATACAAAATCCATAGCCTTGCGCGCGCCGATCCAGGTTTTTAGCAGATACGCGCGGCTCCGTTCGTATCTACTAAAACCCAGCGTACTTTTGTTTGCGCCTGGAGCGCAAACAAAAGTAGGCTATTCGCGCTCCTTTTAAAATCCGCCCCAATGAGCATAACTTTGAAACAGCCACGCAGGTGCACTTGTACGCATGTATGCCAGCTCGCACACAGAGAGCATCCATTTTATAATGTATGGGTAAATCATGCATTTACCGTGTAAGTCGGGGCAGTATTATAAGGGGCATGCGCCAATGCCATAGGAGGTTTTCCCAATATATTCCCAGTTCTTTTTTACTCAACGCACAATTAAACTCTGGAATTTGTTGCCAGAGGATTTGGTTAGTGCAGTTAGTATAGCTGTGTTTAAAAAAGGATTGGATAAGTTCTTGAAGGAGAAGTCCATTACCTGCTATTAAGTTCACTTAGGGCCTCATTTTCCAAGGAGTTACCGCGCATGATAATTCTGCAAACCGCGCTAACAGCAGTTAATGCGATTTGCGAATGCAATTTTTAATTTCGTATTCAGGGGGCGGAGCAAATGTAAAGTAGAGAGGATTTATCGTGTGCTGTGAAACAGCCGCATTGTTAGCGCGGCTCCTAACGCGGCCAATAACTACACCTCTTTCATTTGTGTTACATTGTGCGCTACAGGCCGGTAAGGGTTTATCGCGGTTCACGATGTCTCCTGACAGGCCTATTTCAGGCTGGGAGAGAGAGAGAGAGAGAGACTTGCCATAGTGCCTCCTCCCTAGACAGGTATTTGTATCCCTCTGGGAGGCCCACCTAGTAACTCGAGGTGAGGTTTAAGTATTAGTGTAGGGGGTTAGGGGCCACTTCCACATTCAACATGAGACGTACGAACAGAACAGTGGTCTCTTGTGAAGATTTGATAACCTACGGAGTGAGGAAACTCACTCCAAGATGAGATTTGTGCAATGTTCTCTCAACCTAGCTTGACATCAATGCTTATACCAATGTGATATTGGAAAATGAGGCCCTTAGAGAATAGCCACTGCCATTAGCAATGGTAACATGGATTAGACTTAGTTTTTGGGTACTTGCCAGGTTCTTATGGCCTGGATTGGCCACTGTTGGAAACAGGATGCTGGGCTTGATGGACCCTTGGTCTGACCCAGTATGGCATTTTCTTATGTTCTTATGTACCCAGTTTAGGGATAGAACTTACAAACCCCCCTTAATTTTATAGCCACTCTTCCCCCCCTGTTAACCCTGACCCTTAAAACCCCGCTGAATGGCCAAGTAAATTGATGCAGCAGGAGACCCCGGTGTGTGCATGTACACATAAGTATTTATGCGCACATCTCTTGGCCTTTCTCTGATATGCCCACACCCTGCCCAGCCTACACCCACTTACTGCCCCTTTTTTGCAAACCCTTTTCTTGTGCATGCAGCAGGAGATTCATACAACCATGGGCGGCTTATAAAATGAAATCAGCGCGCGTGGCCAACTTGTACGCATATTTCTCACTGTTGGCACATGCAGGGCTTTTAAAATCTATCTGAATATGGACAAATCTTACATAGCTAAGAAGTTATTACACCACTGTATATAATAAATAAAGTGAGATTTCTCTTATATAAGGTCCATGAAATAAAATTTATAAGGTGGGGGCCAATTTTGTTCAGGCACCATCTTACCTAATTATATCCAATGCAAATATGTTTTAATTTTTAAGCAGGGCTAAACTTTTATTCATTAACATTGTCAGTCTCAATAACCTGCTCACCCCATACCAATCAATCAAGGAAGACCAGTGAGACATATAATGTGAGTATAGCAAGCAACAGCTTTGTAAAGAATAACATTCAATGCTATCTTTCTATACCCAAACCACTTAACCAGTAGTGACCAAACCATAACCTCTCATCAGTGTCCGCCTTGGCATAGCAAGACAGCCACTATCATCCAACCCCCCACCAAATTAATAAAGCAAAGTGGCCTAGTTAACCAGGATCTAGTAAGCCCCAGCAGCAAATAGAACCACCACACTGAAGGACATATTCATGTCAAATCCTTGACACCCACTTCCAAGTTGCCCACTGGCTCAGGTACCCTGCCTCACCCTTACCTAGCTGCAACAGAAACAGATGTGATATAAATGTATGAATAACTCACTAACATTCCGTGCTTATTGACCAAAACCAAATATTATGTCATGGGAACAATACATAATTAAAATTGATTATCATGTTCAACCAAATTAGGGTGGGAGGGTGGGAGTGCAGTTAACATTACAAATATGATAGATGGCATCAAGTGCAGGATTCAAACTGCGTTGCAGTCAAATGTCTCACAACTTCCCCCCCCCCCCTACACACACACACACACACACACACACACACACTTTCCTGTCCATGGTCAAGCCCAACCTCTTTTTCGCCCTTCCCTGAATGATGTCATTGGAGAGATGATTATCTACCGGAGTGAACCAGGCCCTAGCACAATGTTAAATGAGTGCTCCCATGTAAATAGCATGGCAGCACTTATCAAGATTTTCAAAACAGGTATGTTCAAATCAAACCTTTGTTTTCATATAAATATACTTAGACAACGTATTAACTGTTTTTTTCTCTGCTCATGAGGAGTATACAAAAACATTTCTAATCTGTTTAAAATCAATTCTGATATTTATTTTTAAGATTGGGTAAAATATATCATTCCATAGACCTAACTCAGTGCTAGTGTTTTCTAAAAGAAAAGAAATAGGATTTATTGCTTACCTTGATGTGGAAGAAAACTAATCTTCATAGATAAAGGACAGTAAAATATACTTATTTCTATGACTTATTAAACACTGTGAAGGACAGTGAATTAATTAAGAAAAAGATATAACTGTTTAGTAAAAACTCTCAGTTCTTTGAACCAATTACCTTTTAAAAACAAGAAAGAAATATGATAAGGAATGTAAAACATTTTGCCTTTGGAAATGGGGAAGATATACACAGATATTTCTCTCCCAAAAGCTGTTGTGGTTTAACCAAAATAAATGCTTAAATACCAACAGCTTGAAGAAATATCTTTATTTAGATAAAGTAGGGAATAATCCAGGAGAGTATGAAATTACCAGCAAGGCAAATCAAAAGCTGTCTCAGAGAGCATTCTTTATTTAATAGATTAAATTCAATTTACACACCAAAGAGCTAGTTAGTTTTCATAACATTTTCCTAATTGGGTGACATTAACACAACATCCTCTTAATAGGATGATATTATAATTTTATCTCATATGTGTTAATGAAGCTGAGATTCTTGTAAATCATGTGATTACTTGTAAATTGAGCCCAGAAAGCAGAAATGACACTTAATGCTGAACTCAACATACTTTTTGCTTTTGGTTTACATTCTAGCATTTTAGAATTTTTTGTTATGTCAACAACCTTGAAAAAGACCAATCATTATAAATTCACAGTACAGTTATTATTACTTTAATAAAAGGTCACACCTGCTTTTTCTATGGGTACAGGAACTAGAAGCTTTTATTTAAATGTCTGTGTATATTTAGCAGTAAACAAATTAAAATAATTCAACTGGCAATTAAAACAAGTAAAATCATTTAAATTTTCTTTTATCATTTACACTTTCTGTAATTTCTGAGGAGATATTAATATTTAACATAGAAACATAGAAATGACAGCAGAAAAGGACCAAACGGTCCATCCACTCTGCCCAGCAAGCTTATGGTAGCATCAGCTGTGCCATACAAGTCTCCCCTATAATAGTAGCATTAGAGGGTGGCATACAAGTTACGCCCATACTTAGTTTCCCAAACTGTTAAAGTCATAGCCCTTGTTAGTTACTGTCTGAGTCCAATTCCCCGTTATCTCTTATCTCTTGCCGTTGAAGCAGATGGCAATGTTTGACTTATATCACAAGTTTAAGGCTTATTGTAACACTCATATCTACAAGTTATCCCCATGCTTATTTGTTTTCCCAGACCGTAAAATGTAATGTCCTTGTTGGTTGCTGTCTGAAACTAATTCCCCTTTTCCTCTTTTCCCCTTGCTGTTAAAGCAGAGAGCAATAATGAATTAAATCAACAGTATGAAGGCTTATTAGTTAAAGGTAGTAACCACCACATCAGCAAGTTACCCCCATGCACTCTTTTCCTCATTTCCATCCTCTAGCCTTTAGGGATCCACAGTGTTTATCCCATGCCCCTTTGAAATTTTTTACCATTTTTTTTCACCCCCTCCTCCAGATGGGCATTCCAGACATCCACCAGCCTCTCTGTAAAGAAATATTTTCTAAAAACAATCAAACTGTATATGGATATGATGTAAGAAGTACGTAAGAATTCAAAGCAACATCATATTTGAGATACTTATATAGCTGATACCGTGTAGTCTGTAATTTAGAGAAGCAGAGAAACCTCATACAAAATGGCGGGCTTTGTCAGCAATAGCCCAAAACGCCACATATGTAGTTGTGCAGTCACAAGTAAGTTTCCGACTGTCACTATCATATAATAACTGTCACTATTATATAATCATCGGAGAAACCGATGATTATATGATAGTGACAGTCGGAAATTTACTTGTGACTGCACGACTACATATGTGGCGTTTTGGGCTATTGCTGACAAAGCCCGCCATTTTGTATGAGGTTTCTCTGCTTCTCTAAATTACAGACTACACGGTATCAACTATATAAGTATCTCAAATATGAAGAAATATTTTCTGACATTGGTTCTGAGTCGTCATCACTGGAGTTTCATTTCGTGACTACTAGTTCTACTGATTTCTTTCAAATGGAGAAGGTTTGTCAAATGTGCATCATTAAAACCTTTCAGGTATCTGAAGGTATGTATCATATCTCCCCTGAACCTCCTCTCCTTTAGGGTATACATATTTAGTTCCTTCAACCTTTCCTCATAAGTCATTTGATGGAGACCTCCCATCATTTTTGTCACCCTTCTCTGGACCGCCTCTGGACATTCAGCTCTTTTGGATTACCAGACCCCAAATGCCTGACTCTGCACTTCTTGGCATTGAATTCCAGCTGCAATATCTTCAACCACAGTTCAAGCTTCCTTAAATCACGTCTCATTCTCTCTACTCCTTCCGGCGTGTCCGTTCTGTTGCAGATCTTAGTATCATCCACAAATAGACAAACTTTATCTTCTATCCCTTCATCAATGTCACTAACAAAGATGTTGAACAGGACTGGTCTTAACGCTGATCCCTGTGGCACTCCACTTAACACTGCTGTCTCTTCAGCTGTCTTCTATCCGTCATTCAGTTTGTAATCCAAGCTACCACCATGACGCTCACTCCCAAGCTTCTCATTTTATTCAGAAGCCTCCTATGTAGGACTGTATCAAAAGCTTTGCTGAAATCCTAGTAGATCACATTGAGTACCCTTCCTCAATAAAGTTCTTTAGTCACCCAATCAAAAAAATCAATCAGATTTGTCTAACAGGACTTTCCCCTGGTGAATCCATGCTGCCTCGGGTCCAACAATCTTCCTGAGTGTAGATAGTTCACTATCCTTTCCTTCAGCAGAGTCTCCATTACTTTTCCTACCACGGAGGTGAGGCTAACCGGCCTGTAGTTTCCAACCTCCTCTCTGCTCCCACTCTTGTGAAGTGGGACCATCACCACTCTTCTCCAATCACTCGGCACCACTCCCGTTTTCCAGGGATCTGTTCAACAGGTCGTACAACGGACCCACCAGCTCCCTCAGTATCCGGATCAGTATCTCACTGATGTAGACCTCATGCTTAACTTAATGAAAAGAGTTGTGGTGTTTCACTCTTTTCCTTTTCTCTTAATCACGTATTCTCTTTCAAAATGCTGCCTAAAAATGCCAGTACTTTTCAGTGTTTTGTTAGTAGTTTACTTATGCATCTAACGCTTAAGTCAAAAAGCCGCGCATATCTTATAAAATCCGGGGTCAGCGCATGCAAGGGGGGGCACATTTGTGCAATCTGCGCGCGCTGAGCCCAGTGCGTGCTGCCTGTTCCCTCCGAGGCCGCTCCGATTTCAGAGCGGCCTCAGAGGGAACTTTCCTTCGCCCTCCCCTCACCTTCCCCTCACTTCCCCTACCTAATCCACCCCCCCCCCCGGCCCTATCTAAGCCCCCCTCCTACCTTTGTCGGCAAAGTTACGCCTGCCGGCTGGCAACCCCGCTCCATGTTCCGGTCCTGGGGGCTGGTCCGGAGGCCGTGGCCACGCCCCCGGAACACCCCTGGGCCGAAACCACGCCCGCGTCGCTGCCCCCGAAATGCCACGCGCGACACCCCCCCAAAACACCACGTCACTCCGGCCACGCCCCGACACACCCCTTTTACAAAGCCCCGGGACTTACGAGCGTCCCGGGGCTCTGCGCACGTAAATCCGGCCGGATTTACGCACGCAGGGCATTTAAAATCCGCCCCTATATGTATATTATAACTGTATATGTATATTATAACAAAGAATTGAAACGTAAAAAACTGAACAACAAATAACTTGTATATGATGTCTCTGTATTAACAATCATTTGAACCTTTTTGAAAACCTTGTTAACCTCCTTAACCTTGTAAACATCGTATTTTTGTAAACCGTTATGATGGCGAAACCGAATGACGGTATATAAAACTCGATAAATAAATAAATGTACGCCTGTTTTAAAGTTACCATCTTAAAGATGAATTTTAAAAGCCTGGTGCGCACATCATTTAGGGAATGTGTGAAGAAGTCGGGCTCACATACACCAACTGCATTTTAAAAAGCGCCCAGATACATTAAAATATTCCGGTGCATTTCGGGGCCTAGCCAAGAGATGTGCGCATAAATACTTATGCATCCCAGCACATGCCACATTCCCCTGCCACATAATTTTACTTCTGCTATTGATTATGTGTAAGTTAAAAAATAAAAGAGCGAGCCATTTCTGAGGGGGGGCTAGGAGTAACTGGAGGCAGTGTAGGCTATCAAACCAGGGGGGGTGGGGGTTGCAGGATCTAGCTGTTAACTGGGTGAACTGGTGGATGAACTCGTAAACTGGCAATGGTGCGGGTACATGCACCTCTAAAAATCCTCCAACTGATGCAGTAAAAGTGGGATTTGCGCGCCCACTTAAAATTAGGAGCACATGCACGCAGCCAGGCTATTTTATAAAATGGGCGTAAGTTATAAAATGGCCGCCTCCCTGGGCATGAGCCAATGCACATGCGCCAATGTGTGCCTGCACACTGGTTTGAAAGTTACCATCCTTGTGAGTAAGGATCTGTGTGTTTATAAGAAAAGTATCAACATCTTTTCCCAAAATAGCTAATGTGACTGGTCAGTTCAATCTTACCTGGCAATTGTCTCCCTTCTCTGCAGGACATCCATGTCCATAGAAAAAGTTGAATGCAGTGCTAAAATGTCTTCATGGTGGAGAAAAAGTAAATATAAAATATGAACCAAAAAATTATAGAATTGGAGTTTTGTTTTTTTTTAATATGTTCCCTCCTTCCCTTCTTAGCTGCCAGATTACCAAATAAAATACAATTTGACATATCAAAGATTAAATTAGTCAATTAGGAGGTGTTTCCAGATCTACAGTGCACTTTATACCTGTTCAGAAATTGAAAAATAAAACAATACTCCAAAAGTGCAGGTGTAAAATTCAGCTACAAAGTGCTGATAACATCTGCCATATTCTCTGAGCTGATTAGTCCCATGTCTACTCATCATACTAATATTGTTCTCCCATTAGAACCAGCTTCACCATTAGGAGTGAAATAATGAACACAAAATTAACATGTTATAATGAGCAAATTCCCTAAAAATGAGAAATGAAAAACTTTTATTCTGTTATTTTCCTAGATAATGAGATGCAGATTTATTAACTCACAAAACCCTTCCCAAACAACTTGTTATAACTCTGACTGTCATGATAGCTGGTATTAAATCTTTAATGTCAAATGCATTGAAATATATTGCAATACATATGTGCAGTGTGGATTTAAATGTATCTAATGTATTAGAGTCAAAAATACAAAGGACTATAATGTACTAGAAACTTTTTAATGCAACTCATATCAAAATTACTATTTTTTTCAGATATTCAATCATCATCCCTACATGCTGTATGGTAAAAACTAGGGATGTGCTTTTGTTTGAAATGAAATAGGAAATTTCATTGGATTTTCCAATTTTGTTTCCCTTCATTTTCAAAACAAAACTAAAGAAATATGAATAAAATTTCATTTATTTTGTTCCATTTAAAAAAAAAAAAAAAAAAGACCTATTGCCAATCTAAACAAGACAAAAAATGCTCCCTCAGTCCCAACCCCTCCTCCCATTTGCCCAACATTGAAAAAAAAATTATTTCTGACTTCCTGTATGCCCTTCATTACCCCTAATCTTATACCATCTCTGGGTTTAAAAAGGGCAGGAGCAAACCCCAATCCCTCCTGCCCCTCCGGTCTGTATTCAAGATGTTATTGGCCAATCTGAGGCTGGAACCATTTTGAAATATGTCTGTACTGCAAAATGGCAGCAGTAAGAAAAGCCTGGTGTTGCAATCCTTGCCCATCTGACAGATTTGTACCAAACATGCTTTTTAATCCCATTTGGTAGGCTCACTGCTGGGACCTGCAAACATAGTTTAAACTAAGGGATTCCACCAGCATGTTTTCCATATCCAATGGAATAAAAATGTTTGAGTTTTGTAGCCAATCTCTTGTAGGCTTAAGGAAACAGGGTATATTGCACTTCCTAAAATTAGAAGCCACAAACCCCTCTCTTTATTTTGTAGCATCAGCTTTTTACTAGCAGCTTGAGTTTCTTCTGCTTCCAAATTAAATGTGAAATCGCGTTGAGCAAATACGTTATCGGAAACTATCGTATACTACTATTATTTAGATTAGCCATTGTAGGATTTTGTAGGGTAAAATGGAGCACAGCTAAAGTACTGATACATGCTTGGAGAACTGGCTTAAAACCAGGTTTCAAATCCTGGTTCTCCCACTGATATCTTTATTACTTTTGGCAAGTCATATTATCTTCTGCTGCCTATGTTACCTACTTTGATTGTGAGCTTTTGGGTGCAGGTATTTATGGGTATGTTAAAAATAAACTTATCATTACCATTATACCTGAATATTTATTACATAGTGCAGTACTGCATCCATCCACTAGCGCTACAAACATTTGTATTTTCTCTATGCCCAAAGTACACAAAACATGTTTGTTTAATAAGCCCTAGCATATTCAACAGAACTAGTGCTGATGGTCAAGAGTAAACTGGCCAGGAAGTCTTTCCTTTCTAAAGTTTGAGAATGAACGGTAGTATAACAAAGAATTAGACTTTTTTTCTCATGTTTAATTTATTCCTAGCATGGTCTGTCATATTGCTTCAACAGTATAGACTCAAAATTATCTTGGCCCACCTTCCTGTGTGCTTGCTTTTAATAAACTCAAATTAACACATCCATCTTACCTGTTTATTCACAGAGAACTTAAAACTAAATTTAATCTTAGGTTGCCTGATAGCACATCACTTCATTATATGTTATTTCTTCAATATGTTGATGCTTTAGCAAGTTAGAAAGTGAAAAACCTAAGATTTCTTGCAAAGTCAGGGTGTTCACCAAAATAAGTAGCCTGTAGAACCACCTTACCTTTTTCTGTAGTCACTACTTTCATAAAATTTAATTTTAATGTTCTCCACAACCTCCAGCTTTCCTGGAAACCTGCCCCTACTATGATTGCAGCATGATGAGCCTTTAGTTATAACTTATCAAAATATATTTTTCATTTTTGTTTTAACCCTTTCCTTCTATTTTAGCCCATCTGTTGCAAGGACAATCTTCAGTCAGGTTCCACGGATTCTGATGCCCTCTGGAACTGAATATGCATGCACCCTGATTCTGACCATTGAGTGTCGTCATTGCACAATGGCTAGGATTCCCTCCCCCTGTGGCTTGTAAATGCTGTATACACAATATCCCTAGCCCCAGTTATCCCAAGGAGTAGAATCCATACCTGAGAATTGAACCCAGATCTCTCGCATGACAGTTTGCCATTGGGCCATCCCTTCCACCATATACAGAATAAGAATATAGATTCAGAAGAGTTTTAAATGTAGTCCAAGATCCCGAGAGAGTCATTTTCTAAATTTGGCATCCAAATATATTTAGGGCCTGAAACATTAAGGCTTTTCTCTGTATTCTGATGAGAAGGATTGGTATAAATTGGTATAAATACAATTCACTTCAGGAAACCATGCTCAGCAGAAACCATTTCCAATTTTCTTGATAAAGAACTGCCACAGCTCAACCTCTCCAACGTGAACTCAGCCATCACATCTTGGCATGCAATCACCAACAAAGTCGCTGACCAAACCTGCCCACTAACTACCAAGGTGATTCACAAGGCTCAGGACAACAGAAAACCTTGGTTCACACCCGAAATAAAGGCCATCAAATTAGAACTCAGAAACAAAGAACATATCTGGCGCAGAAATCCCACTACCACGAATCAATCAATCTACAAATCCACACACAATAAGTACAGGAACTCCATCTTTAAAACAAAGAAAGACTTCTACGCAAAACAAATCCACCACTTCATCTTTGACTCTAAAGCTCTATTTTCATATGTCTCCGCTCTCACCAAACCCCCTCCTCCATCTATTCCAGACGACCAAGCTCTTTCCAAAGCTAATGAACTTGCATCTTTCTTCGAAGAAAAAAATCATCAAGCTCACCAAACAGTTTCACACTTCCAACTCAACCACCCCCCTCTCACAGACCTCAATATCTCAGCAGAACACTAGGTTAGAATCCTTCGAGACCACCTCATCATTTGATTCCTTCGAGAACACCTCATCACTCGAAGTTATGAATATTCTTAAGAAACTCAAACCCTCTTCACACCCTCTAGATACCATCCCTTCAAACATTCTCATTTCAATACCAAACTCCATAGCGAAACAGAACCAATCGCAGAAATCATCAACTGCTCTTTAAATCAAGGTCGCGTTCCCAACTCTCTCAAGCAAGCCATCTTGAAACCTCTCCTAAAAAAACCTAATCTGTCTACAGCGGAACCAGCGAACTTTCGTCCCATTGCCAACTTACCCTTCATTTCAAAGATCATGGAAAAAATAGTCAATAAACAGCTCACAGATTACCTTGAAGAACACAAAATTCTGGCTCCATCTCAATATGGATTTCGAAAAGCACTAAACACAGAATCCCTTCTGATTTCTCTCATGGACTCAGTCTTCTTAAGTTCAGAAAAAAGACAACCTCAACTCCTCATTCTCCTCGACCTTTCTGCGGCCTTCGATACGGTCAACCACTCAATCCTCCTCAACCGACTAGCTGACATCGGTATTTCAGGCACTGCCCTACACTGGTTCCATTCATTTCTCAACAACAGATCATTCAAGGTCAAAATCAACAACAAAGAATCACAGGCAATCAGCTCAAACCTGGGAGTCCCGCAAGGTTCCTCTCTCTCCCCAACCCTCTTCAACATTTATCTTCTACCTCTCTGTTTCCTCCTATCTAAGCTGAATATCAAACATCTTGTGTACGCGGATGACGTACAAATCCTCATCCCTATTAGGAAGTCACTTCAAAAATCTTTAATCTTCTGGGAATATTGCTTTCAAGAAATTAGCTCGCTCCTCACCAAACTCAATTTAGTCATCAACAAGGACAAAACAGAATACCTCATCATCTCCCAGGAAGACAACTTCATCCCCAGAGAGATCTCCTCCATTATAATTGATCAACCACAAAAAGACATCATCTCTATTCCCAATCCACTTACATCCATTCTAGACAACCTCAAAAATACATCCTATGTAAGAGACTTAGGCGTGCTTCTTGACAATCAGCTGAACCTCAAAAGATTTGTAAATAACACAACTAAAGAATGCTTTTTCAAATTACAAGTTCTGAAGAAGCTAAAACCCTTACTACACGCACACGATTTCCGCCTCGTCCTGCAATCAATCATCCTAACCAAAATTGACTACTGTAATGCGTTGCTACTCGGCCTTCCAGCTACCACCATTAAGCCTCTTCAGATGTTACAGAACTCTGCAGCTAGGGTCTTGACCAACTCCAATAAGAGAGACCACATCACGCCCATCCTCTACAATCTCCACTGGCTTCCGATTAAATACAGAATCCTCTACAAAGTCCTGACCCTCATACACAAATCCTTAATCAATTTAGCTCCAATCGATCTTACCCATCAGCTACGTACCATTAAATCAACAAGACCAATCAGAAAAGCCTACCAAGGCACCCTGTTCATCCCCCAAGCCAAAACTCCGCTAAGGAATAGAGCTTTTTCCACTGCAAGTCCTTCTCTTTGGAACTCACTTCCACCAGACCTCAGACAAGACCCCTGCCACCAGTCATTCAAGAAAAAACTGAAAACTTGGCTTTTCAGCCAAGCATTTCCCTGATTACTCACAATCCACTCTCAACTCACAATTATGTTCTGCTTCGCTCTAATTGTATAACTCCACCCCCTCCCCTCCCCATTAAACTCTACCCCCCTTAATGCTTTAAACTTCCCTTCCCATTAATCTCCACCCCCTTTCCCTTCCCTTTAAACCCACCATCTTTATAGACCCCCTGTTTATCCCTCTCCTCCCTCCACCCCTGTGTCCTCCCTTTGCTTATCCTCCCTGCACCCTAGAACAATAAGTAGTAGTAGTCTAGATTAGAAAAAAATTTGAGTTTGTAACAATGTGCAGAATTCCTGGAAGGTTAGCAAAGGTGTCAGACGGTGAAGCATTCTGAGTTTGGTCGAACCAGATTTGATTGTCTTCAAAATATGTTTTTTCATGTTAAGGTTTTCATCAATTTGTATTCCTAGATCACATACTTCATCAGCAGTTAATATATTGGCTATTTCTATGTTTAGTATGGATGGTTATGGAGATGTGTTTTCTTTTCTTAGCCAAATTATTTTAGTTTCATTAGTGTTGAGAGTCAGTTTCAGTAGAGAGAGCTCTTTTTGGATAGATTGTATATATTTTGTAAGGGTTGCTGTTGTTCTTTCAGAGGATTGTTCAAAAAGAATGTAAAATTGAATATCATCAGCATATAAAAAAAATTTAGTGTTTAAATTTGATAATAGAGTGCAAATGGGAAGGAGATAAATGTTAAAGTTGCTGACAGAGCTGATCCTTGAGGAACTCCTGTTTCAATTTTAAAGAGGTCAGATGTTTGATAGCCTAATTTTACTTGGATTAGTTATTAGTATTATTAGTTATGTATTTCTTGTGCTAAAGATGGTATACTTCCACAGCTGGTAATGTTTAAATGCCTTGACAAGTTAAGGAGCTGGTTAGCCTAAAGACAATAGTATTTTTTGCCTTCTAAATAATTAGAAGACAAAAGTACTGTGGGTGGAGAAATGCTCACCAAGCAATGATGCTATGAGCACTGTATATGATAGCATTGCCTTTATTGACTGACCTTCGGAATCTTGGCTTATATTTGGATTCCAAGTGGATGTTTAGAACCCATATTCAGCATTTCGCAGAAATCTTATTTTCCAAGTTGAAAATGCTGAAACCTCTTAGGTATTTTTTTAACCCTGCCCTGTTTAGTCTGTACTTCAGGCTCTAGTATTGAGCCACTTGGACTTCTGCAGTAGCTTGATTGTGGGGTTACCAATGAAGTTGCTTTAATCATTGCAGCTGGTTTAACATGTCACAGCCAGGCCAACTAGTGGAGCAAAAATCTACGACCATATAGTTTTACATTCATTGCATTGGCTGTCTATAAAATGGAAATTTCACTTCATAATAATTATGATTATACGCAAGTTAATGCACTCTGAAGTCAAATGCAACACAGCCCAGATGTTATTTTGGTATGAGCCAACGCATAAGAAAATAAGAAATTGCCATACTAGGTCAGACCAAGGGTCCACAAAGCCCAGCATCCAGTTTCCAACAGTGGCCAATCCAGGCTACAAGTACTTGGCAAGTACCCAAACACTAAGTAGATCCCATGCTACTGCTGCCAGTAATAGCAGTGGCTGTTCCCTAAATCAGCTTGTTAATAGCAGTTAATGGACTTCTTCTCCAAGAACTTATCCAAACTTTTTTTAAACCCAGCTACACTAACTGCACTAACCACATCCTCTGGTAACAAATTCCAGAGCTTAATTGTGCATTGAGTGAAAAAGAATTTTATACGATTAGTTTTAAATGTGCTACTTGCTAACTTCATGGAGTGACCCCTAGTCCTTCTATTAACTGAAAGAGTAAATAACCAATTCAAATCTACCCATTCTTGACCTCTCATGATTTTAAAGACCTCTATCACATCCCCCCCTCAGCCGTCTCTTCTCCAAGCTGAACAGCCCTAACTTCTTTAGCCTTTCCTCATAGGGGAGCTGTTCCATCCCATTTATCATTTTGGTCGCCCTTCTCTGTACCTTCTCCAGTGCAACCTCTTAAGATCTTCAGGGACTTGCTTATTAGAAATGTCAGTAGCTAGCAATTATAGACTACAAAACTAAATTAAACTAAAAACTTGGCTTTTCATCCAAGCCTTCCCTGACACTTAACCTTTTGCCGTGGTTTAATATCAGGTGGGTCTAGTCCACAATGTACTCTCACTTAACCTTGGTCTTAGTCAAATAACAGTCCTATCCAGTTCCCTATGTTCACTCACCCAGTGTTATTTGCAGACTTTAATGCAATGTACATAACCCTGTACCCACACACAACACCCACTTTATTCTCGAATGTATTAACTCTCCCTTAAGTTCCCTGTTGCGGTCTCCTGGGCCGTTCCATATCATAGAATGTTCAGTTTAAGCTCCTTGTACCAGATCTTGTATTCACTTGTTTTATGTTCCAGTTGTAATTTTTCTTGTACTTGTATATTCACTTGTTTTATGTACGGCCTTTGCGCGAAGTTGCAGTTTCTTGTAAACCGGGGTGATCTGTATCCCATACAGGAACCTCGGTATATAAAAGTTAAAAATAAATAAATAAAATAAAATACAAAACACATGAGCTACAGCTTTTTATTATGTGGGCCCCTTTTTATGGAACACACTACCAGTCAAATTGAAATTAGAGAAAGGCATTAAGCTTTTTGGGAAGAAGGTGAAGACTTTGCATTTTTGTAGGGCCTTCAAATACTATTCTTAACTGTGTGAATGGAAGTTATTGTACTATTTTAATTTGCTTTACTTGTGACCATGTTATATTTGTTTTGTATTGTACTTTTATGATTGCAATTAATGGAATCCCCACTGGACATATTTTAATGGACAATGCAGAATATAAAACTGTGTAAATAAAAATAAATAAATAAAATATCAGGGGCATATCTGGTACTTAGAGCATCAGCAGCTAAGACCCAAAAGGAGGTATAAGGGGCATGGCAGGTAGACATATGGCAATGGTACTTCTAAGGTGATGATAAGGCAGGTTACAAATTTCGGTAAATAAACAAATAGGGGCATGGTAGGTAGGCATAGTAGCAGGAAGATACCTAAGGTGATATTTCAGAGGCATGATAGAGAGGAATAGTAGTAGCAGTAAGACCCTCAAGGAGGTATATAAATCAAATAAATAAATATCAGGGGCATAGCAGGTAAACATAGTAGCAGCAAATCACCTAAGGTGGTGTATAAGATGTATGGCAGGTAGTCATGTGAGAGCAAGAATTCTAAAGTAGTACATCTGGAGGATGGCAGGTAGGCAGTGGCAATAAGGTGGTAATCAGAAACATGGGAGATAAACATGTAGCAGCAAGGCCTTCAAAGTGCTTTCATTCATCTTACCACTCTTATGGAAATTCTGGAAACTCAAGCAAAGTCAGTTTGATTTTCACAAAGACCAGCTTTTCCATAAACTTTGAGGCCGCCTTGAGTAATTAAGACTTATGATATCCACTGCAATTGAAAAGACACATTCACTTGGTTGGTGGACAGAAAAGATATTGCTGAGCCACTTTATCTATGAATGGCCAGACTGCAGATTTGTGTGCCAAGTATGTCTATCTATCTGTGTCCATCTCCTCGAAGGGCTCTACAAGATAGTGTTTCACAGAAATTTCTGCTACAGTCTCCTTTGCTGGAGTGGGCCAATGGTCTCTCATGCCAGCTGCTGGAAAGGAATACGGCAAGTGAGGTTATAAAATTTGCGGATGATACAAAACTATTCAGCGTAGTTAAATCACAAGTGGATTGTGACACATTACAGGAGGACCTTGCAAGACTGTAAAATCAGGCATCCAAATGGCAGATGAAATTTAATGTGGACAAGTGCAAGGTGTTGCATATAGGGAAAAATAACCCTTCCTGTAGTTACACGATGTTAGGATCCATATTAGGAGCTACCACCCAGGAAAACGATCTAGGCATAATAGTGGATAATACTTTAAAATTGTCAGCTCAGTGTGCTGCAGCAGTCAAAAAAGCAAACAGAATGTTAGGAATTATTAGGAAGGGAATGGTTAATAAAACGGAAAATGTCATAATGCCTCTATATTGGTCCATGGTGAGACCCCACCTTGAATACTGGGTTCAATTCTGGTCGCCGCATCTCAAAAAAGATATAGTTGCAATGGAGAAGGTACATAGAAGGGCAACCGAAATGATAAAGGGGATGGAACAGCTCCCCTATGAGGAAAGGCTGAAGAGGTTAGGGCTGTTCAGCTTGGAGAAGAGACGGCTGAGGGGGGATATGATATAAGTCTTTAAGATCATGAGAGGTCGTGAACGAGTAGATGTGAATCAGTTATTTACACTTTCGAATAATAGAAGGACTAGGGGTCACTCCATCAAGTTAGCAAGTAGTACATTTAAGACTAATCAGAGAAAATTCTTTTTCACTTAACGCACAATAAAGCTCTGGAATTTGTTGCAAGAGGATGTGGTTAGTGCCATTAGTGTATCTGGGTTCAAAAAAGGTTTGGTTAGGTTCTTGGAGTAGAAGTCCATTAACAGCTATTAATCAAGTTTACTTAGGGAATAGCCACTGCTGTTAATTGCATCAGTAGCATGAGATCTTCTTGGTGTTTGGGTAATTGCCAGGTTCTTGTGGCCTGGTTTTGGCCTCTGTTGGAAACAGGATGCTGGGCTTGGAACTGCCCCTAGACTCCAGGCCTTGGTGACAGCCACTTTGTAAAATAGTGCCACATGACCTTTCCCCCTTGCAAGTGACGAGGCAAGGGCTGCATGGTGCCCTTTTTGGAAAATGGCCACCACTCGGGCCAAGAGCCTAGGTCAGTGATGGCGAACTCCATTCAGGTTTTCAGGATATCCACAATGAATATGCATGAGAGAGATTTGCATGCAATGCTTCCATAGTATGCAAATCTATCTCATGCATATTCATTGTGGATATCCTGAAAACTTGGCATGTTTGTGGCACTCGAGGACTGGAGTTCGCCATCACTGGCCTAGGTGGTGCTCTGGGCCCTCACTGGACTTCCAGGTTGACCTTTCTAGATAAAGGAGACGTTGGAGGGGTCGTCGTGAGTAAACTAGACCATCAGAGATGTTTTTATGTGTAAAGAGGAAATCCAAGGAATGAGGATTGAGTGGTCTATTGGACCACCAAGGCATTTTTTTCAAAAAGGGGAATCAATGACTGGGGTAGGGATGGGGTCCTAGCCTCCAGTGGCCAGAATGTTTGAGTGACTGGACAGGGTTAAGGTGGGGCTTGCATTGTTTTAAAAAAGGTTTTGTTTGTTTTTTTTTCAAATTTGTACAACAGGCCATCTGCAAGGTGACAGGGGTGTGCGATAGGAGGGATATGCAGATCCCAGTGGTTTTTACTACTTTAGGAGGAGCATGCTCAGGGCCAAGCAGCCCTTTTAAGACAGTGCTTCAGGTGTTATGGAAGTGGACCCCTGTTTCGAGGTAGTCAGCTACCGTCAAAGGGCAAGGCCGCTGGACAGGAGGAAGTTCAATGATGACTTCACCCTGGAAGCACACAACCCCCCCAGGAGGAGCCTGTAGGGATCTGGCTGCTGGGACTTAGGAGACTCCTCTGAAAACTGAAGAAAGATCTGGATGCAGGTGCCTCCTGCAGGTCATGGGTTCCAGACTGCTGGCGCCTCCAGCAGGCCGTAGCAGTCTGAGGACGGAGTCGAGAAGAGTCCAAAGCCAGTCCGGGGGTTCGGTAAACAGACGAGGTCAAAATCCAGTCCAGGGTCTAAGCAGGAGAATGGTCCAAAGCTGTACCAGGATCTAGCCAGGAGAAGGGTCCAACGCCATACCAGGATCAAGCCAGGAGAAGACACGTCCTACCAGTCCAGAAGTCAGAAGCCAAGAATCAATCCAAGGAGCAGGGAAGCAGAGCGGGACGAAGAACCAGGAACAGAGAACACAGGAGCAAACTCAGACAGGAACCTCAATACCAAGGCAAGGTCTGAGAACCAGACCTTGCCTTAAATTCAGGATGTTGGAGGTGGAGTTTCTGGGAGGACCATGACAGTTTCCTGTCATGGCCCCTTTAAGAACAGTCTTCAGCCGCGAGCGCGCACGTGGCCCTAGAGGAAGTAATGGGGGCAGAGCCAAACCCCAAGGAGCCAGCCAGCCAGAACAGATGCGGCAGCGGCCGCAGGTGAGAGACAGAAGGGCAGCCTGCCCTGCAGGAGCCCCGACCAACTCCCAAGCCCCAGGTACTTATTTTCCCTGCACCTGCCGGCCCGGTCTAAGCCGCGGTCCGCCATGACCGGCGGCCATGACACCTGGCCCCGATCGAGGCTTGCCACGGCCGGCAGTGCTAACACCAGGAGCCTCAGAATATGTGTTAATATCCCAATGCTTCAGGATGAGGTTAGCTACAGCTCTTGAGTTTTAGCTAACTTCAGTTCAAATAACACATCTTGCAAATTTTTCAACAAACTGTATTATCCCAGGAAAAGCAGGATGCTAGTCCTCACATATGGGTGACATCATTGATGGAGCCCTGGTACGGAAAACTTTCTGTCAAAGTTTCTAGAAACTTTTGACTGGCCCTGTGAGGCCACTGAGCATGCCCAGCATGCCATGATTTTCTCTGCCACAGGGGTCTCTCTTCAGTCTTTGTTTTTCCGCGCTGCTGTAAGCATCGCGGAGCAAGGTGCCTTGTGAGTTTTCTCACAGTGTTTGCTGACTGAAAAGTCACTTATTTTCTCATTCTTTTTTTCCCATAAGTGATCTCGGCTGGTGAGTAATCATAGTCTCGTTTTTACTCCCTGAGTAAAAACTTTTTTCTCATAATTTTTTCCCTCATTTCATCGACGGCTGTCAATAGAAAATGGCTAACGGATTTAAAAAATGTGCTGTCTGTAATCGGACAATATCCATTACAGACCCACACCTCGAGTGTGTCCTTTGTTTGGGGGACAAACATGATGTCTCAACCTGTCCTAAATGTGCAGAGATGACTCCCTAAGGAAGAAAACTTTGCCAAGAGAAGATGGAACATCTTTTTCACCTACAGCTTTTGCCTTCTCCCTCAACATCAACAAAATCATCTCCGGCCGGAGTTTCAAGAAGCATAATATTGAAAAAACGTCGTCCGGAGATCATCCATCACCATCGACGGCATCGACAAGGTCAGTAATCGAACACTGACCGAAACACCGTCACAGATATTGGCATACATTGACTCCAGCAGCGCTTCTCTCCCTGGAGGAGCCGACCGCTAAATGGCTACCCTCGACGCCGGGGCCTTCACCTTCCGAAGAAATACCAATAGTCGAACCTCCACAGGGCTCTGTGGAAGGGGTATCGACGCCTCCACCGCCACCGCGTTCAGCTGCTCTGCCTGCACCAGCTGTTCCGCAGGAATTGTCGGATTTTTATCTGGCAAGTGGTGCTGTAGGCCCTTAAGGAGCAGATGCCTATTCCGGCGCCTTCGCCGATGCCGGTACCATTACCGATGCCGGTGATTACACCGATGCCGATGACTCCGTCGATGCCAGTACCTATACTGATGCCGGTGCCTACATCGATACCAGCCAAGGTGACACCGGCATGACCATCGATGACACCAATACCATCTTCGATTCTGGCCCCGATACCATCGATGCCAAGCTTACCTGAAGACCCAGGATATCCAGAACTGACACTCTATCAGCTCTTAATGAAGAGATTTGATGAGGTAGTCTATGCTCTTCCTCCCAAGCCTCGGAAAGTACAGCCTGAAGACATACCCTTTGATGACCCACAGCCAGGTCCTTCAGGGCTTCCTCGTCCACCTAGACCTTCTCCTCTATCTCCACCTAGAGAAGATCCATACGATAATTGGGACGATAGACAAACAGACACCTCATCTGAAGATTTCATGTTAGATCCTTCACCTCCAGACCCAAGAAAGAAATCTCCACCGGAGGATTTATCCTTCACTAATTTCATCCAGGAAATAGCTGACACCATACCTTTCACCTTGGGGACAGAAGATGATTCAAGGCAACAAACATTGGAGGTTCTCCAATTTGTAGACCCTCCAAAGCAAGTAGTAGCCATACCGGTCCATGATGTCCTTCTGGACCTACAACATCGGCTTTGGGAGCATCCATGCTCAGTGCCTGCTGTAAACAAAAGAATGGACACAACGTATTTGGTGCAGTCTGCTCCTGGCTACCAAAAGTCACAGCTTCCACACCAATCAGTGGTGGTAGAATCTGCACAAAAGAAGTCGAAGAGGATAAGTCCACATTCCTCAACTCCCCCGGGAAAGAATCACAGATTCTTAGATTCACTGGGAAGGAAGGTGTATCAGGGATATTTGAGAAGATATCTCAAATATCTTCTTACCAATTATACATGACTCAGTACCAAAGAAATCTGTGGAAACTGGAAACAGATGCAGGAGTTTATACCATCATTGCCACAACATCAAGAAGCAGCCCAGGCAATTATCCACAAAGGGCTTGAGGCGGGCAAGCACGAGGTCCATGCTGCCTATGATGGCTTTGAAACAGCATCCAGAGTGGCTGCATCGGGTATAAGTACAAGACGTTGGGCATGGCTTAAAGCCTCAGGCCTGAAGTCCAGGAAAAATTGGTTGTCTGGGCCCTGACACACTCAATGTTTCTCCGGACCACTTACCTGGCGGTGGCATTCACAACGTAGTAGCAGATCGACTCAGTCACCAGTTCCAACCACACGAAATGTCCCTGGATCCCTTAGTAGCGACAGGATATTTCAACGTTGGGTACAATCAACAATAAACCTCTTTGCATCCCACCTGAATCACAAAATGGACAAGTTCTGCGCTCTGCAAAGACAGAATCACCAACTAGCCAAGGACACCTTTGCTCGCCCTTGGAACTCAGGCCTTCTATACGCGTATCCTCCCATACCGCTCATAACCAAAACTCTAGTGAAGCTATAACAGGACAAGGGGTCCATGATACTCATAGCCCCAAATTGACCTCAACAAGTATGGTTTCCCACAGTTCTAGACCTTTCAATTAGAGAACCAATTCGCCTGGGTGTAGCTCCCACTCTCATAACTCAGGATCAGGGTCGGTTGCGCCATCCCAACCTTCAATCCCTATCCCTGACAGCATGGATGTTGAAAGCTTGATTTTACAACCACTCAATCTTTCAACCAATGTATCTCAAGTGCTTATAGCTTCACATAAATCTTCAACACGAAAGAATTATTCTTCAAAATAGAAAAGGTTTACTTTGTGGTGCATACAAAAGAGTATTGATCCTTTCTCCTGCCCCACAACTTCTCTACTAGACTACTTATGCCATCTTTCAGATTCTGGTCTCCAGTCTTCATCTGTAAGCGTGCATTTAAGTGCAATTTCAGTTTACTATAACAAGATGGGAGATGCACCAATATCCATACAACCTCTTGTCAGCAGGTTTATAAGAGGTTTAACTCAACTTAAACCACCAATTCGGCCACCAGTCACAGAATGGGACCTAAATCTGGTCTTAACAAGACTCATGTGTTCTCCTTTCGAACCCATGCTTTCCTGTGATCTTAAATTTCTCACATGGAAGACTATCTTCCTCATAGCCATTTCATCAGCTAGAAGGGTTAGTGAGTTACAAGCACTTGTCACTTACTCACCCTATAGACATCCAAAATTCCTTCCCAAAGTAGTTACGGAATTCCACTTGAACTAATCCATAGTTTTACCCACATTCTTTCCAAGGCCTCATTCTCACCAAGGAGAACGGGCCTTACATACCTTGGGCTGTAGGCGTGCGCTTGCATTTTACTTAGACCGCACTGCAGTGCATAGGAAATCCACTCAACTCTTTGTATCTTATGATCCAAACAAACCGGGTATACCAGTGGGTAAACATACTCTATCCAACTGGTTAGCAGATTGCATACAGTTTTGCTATCAAAAAGCAGGCCTTCCTCTCCAAGGGCGAGTAAAGGCACATTCAGTAAGAGCAATGTCAACCTCAGTAGCACACTATGGTTCAGTGCCAATTCTTGACATATGTAAAGCAGCAACATGGAGTTCTCTTCACACCTTTGCAGCTCATTACTGTTTGGACAAGCAGGGACGACAAGATTCAGCCTACGGACAATCTGTCTTAAAGAACTTGTTTCCAGTTTAACCCCAACTCCTTCCTCATCCAATCTGCTGTGATCTTCGGCTGCCTCATTTTCAACAACAATACATGCTGTTGCTTCACTACAAAATGACTCAGCCTCTAGCTTGCTAATCACCTATATGTGAGGACTAGCATCCTGCTTGTCCTGGGATAAAGCAAAATTGCTTACCTTGTAATAGGTGTTATCCCAGGACAGCAGGATGTAGTCCTCACAAAACCCACCCGCCACCCCGCGGAGTTGGGTCCGATACGTTTATTATTTTATTTTTGCTAAAGCTTATTGCTACATACGAGACTGAAGAGAGACCCCCCTGTGGCAGAGAATATCATGGCATGCTGGGCATGCTCAGTGGCCTCACAGAGCCAGTCAAAATTTTCCAGAAACTTTGACAGAAAGTTTTCCATACCAGGGCTCCATCAGTGATGTCACCCATATGTGAGGACTACATCCTGCTGTCCTGGGATAACACCTATTACAAGGTAAGCAGTTTTGCTTTATTTGATTTGTATAGTTTATGGTATTAAATTAACTTATCCAGTTATGTAAGATGGCCAGTTAAGTAAAAAAAAAAAAGATATTTAGCTGGATAAGTCTTAAAACATTACTTATCTGACTAAGGGGCTTATTTTCTAAAGCTTTATCGCGTGTTAGGGCCCTAACACACACGATAAGGCCATATTGCATGAAATATAATGCAAATTAGTGAGAGGGGAGGAGTCAAGGTGGGGAGGGGGTGGAGTTGGCGGTTACTAACATTATCGTCGGCAGTAGCGTGCAGAATAGCACCACCTTTCACAGTGGCGCTATTCGGTGCGAAAGCCGGCAGCCAGCGCACCACCATGGTGCAAAGGCTGCGGGCTTTCGTAGGCCTGCCCCCCCCTCCCCCCGTTTTCACAGGATTCATCATTCTGCGAAGAATGATGAATCCAGGCCCAAGTCAGATAGCCAGATAACTCTAAAAGTTCTACTTATCCGGCTATGAGATTTAGCCGAAGTTGCAGATATCCACCGCTTATCCCTGGGATAAGCAGCATGGAATCTATCTACCTCTTTGGATCCTTTCAGATACTTGTGACCTGGATTGGTCACTGTTGGAAACAGGATACTGGGCTTGATGGACCTTTGATCTGACCCAGTATGGCAAGTCTTATGTTCTTAATCTTTTTCCAAACTCTCACCCCAACTGTTTTCTCACTGATTAGTAAATACTCACAGTAGACAAACTTCTTGAATAAATCATTAAGTCAAATGGTGGTGTTCAACTGAAAAATCAAGATCTAGGCTAGGATCACGAAAATCACGAACAGCAAAATAAAAATCCAAATAACAAAAGCAGTAGTTTCTTTATTCATGGAACACCTTCTGTTCATTCTTCTTTATTTAACTGAACCAGTTTCCAAAATCCCTTCCCCATGAAACGTGAGAAAATTCTCTTCAATAATCAGCATAAGACAAGGGAAGAATGGAAAAGGCCCCTTGCTGCAAATCTTGAAAACTTCAAAACCTGTTCAAAACCATCTCCAATAAAACTCTCAAAAGCTGGTTTTGGTGTAGGAAAAGATGCTTATAAATTGTCTGTTTGCAGATAATATACTATTTACCCTGACTGATCCTGAGATATCGTTAGATGCTGTGTAGAAGAGATGGAAACTTTTAGCAGAGTCTCAGGCTTCAAAATCAATTGGAACAAATCAGAAATATTGAATGTGTCTCTTTCAGTTAATTTGGATCAATCCCAGAAACAAAAGCATCAGTTTAAATGGGCTATACATAAAATTGAATATTTGGGAGTATATATTGGTAAGCGGTTGGAAGATCTGTATAAGTTGAATTACCCACCCTTAATACCTAATATTTGGAAAGATCTAGAGAAATGGGAATGCTCCTCATTTTCGTGGTTGGGAAGGATTGCTGTGATTAAAATGAATGACCTGTCGTGACTAGATTATTTGTTTCAAACTCTCCCGATAAGTATTCCGAATGCTGTGGTAAAAATCTGGCAGAAAATACTTTTTTATTTTATTTGGAGAAGACCACCCCCTAAGGTGAAAAAGAGTGTGATGTATCAAACAAAGATTAATGGAGGTCCAAGTGTCCCTAACAACAGTTGGTATTATGTGCTTCCCAGCTACAAGTTGTTGTAGACTGGTACAAAATGAAAAACCTCAAGCAATGGGTATCTATGGAACAATTTTGGGTGGGGCATATGCCATTTTCAAGCATTACTGTGGCAGCCTCACCATACTGGGCATCCTCTTAGGGAATTGGCTCAGAGTATCCACAATATTTTAAACATTTGGAGGCTATGGCATAATAAATTGTTGGTAAAAGAGGCTATTTCTTTTCTACTGAGCTGTTTCACAATACCTCTTTCTTCCTTCCTTGTGTTTGCCTCTAAGAGCATTTAAAGTCTGGAAAATGAAAGGAATGACCCGTTTGGAACAGGATTGGGAACCAGGGGGGACAGTGACATTTAAAGTCTTGCATCAAAGAGATGTACTTCCTAAAGAGGAGTCTCTGTCATATCTGCCAATCCAACATTTTTTGAAATGCATTAGTATCAATATTCAACTCACCATGGGGGAAACTTTCTTGGAAGGCATCTGTATGCAGGCAGATAAAATAAGTGGTGTGATGTCTAAGATTTTTGTGGCTTTGAATTTAGCTCTTGGGGACCCTCCAGCTCATATAAATGCATGGAATAGAGATTTAGGACAGGATATATCCGAGAAAGACTGGAACCTTTTGTTTCTAGGGGCTAGCAATTCTTCTATCTCATCATCCTTATTTAAAAATAGCTATAAACTTCTTTTTAGATGGTATCTCACACCAGAAACATTGCATAGGATATAACCAAGAATGGATGGTAATTGTTGGAGAGATTGTGGGTAATTCATCCATATCTGGTGGTAATGTGAGATAATTAAAACATTTTTGGAAAGAGGTGACCTCCGTGATTACAGATATTATAAAAGATTCAGTAAATTTAAACCTGAGAATTGTTCTTTTAAATAATCCTAATGAACACTTTAGTACAACTACCCAAATGTTAGAACAACAAATTTTATTAGCTACATGATGTGAAGTTGCTTTTTGCTGTAAACAAATAAATGCTCCCAAGATCAAAGTGGTGGTACAGCATTTAGAACAGGTGGGTAGGTTGTACAAATTAACAGCTCTTAAAAATCATAGATTGCAGAAATTTGAATCAATTTGGGGGATTTATTTTTCCTGGCAGACTATCCCAGATAACATTTACTTTAAGGGATTAGCTGAGTTATAGGCCCCTCTAAGCTCTTCACTGTGTATATTTTGTTTAGTACTGTATTAATTCTGTTTAGTTTCTTATACTGTCATTGATAATCAGCAATGCTGCTTTAGATACATCTTTTAGGAAAGCCACTCAGTGTCCTCATTAATCTTTATGATTTTGACAGTATTATTTCTGATTCTGTTTTATCCTGAAATAAATGTCTTAGTAGGGCAGGGGGAGGTAGGGTTAAGGGAAAGATTGAAGAAGCAGGAGATGTTCCTGGGTTTTAATTATTGGATTGGTATATTCATGATTTTAAAAAATTCAGTATCTTTGCATTTGTAATTAATGCTTGGAGTAGAGATGTCTCAATCTTGTGTATTCTGTTTTGTCAGGAATGATACAATACAGTTACTAATACAAAAAAACCCTCACCTCCAAATGGCTTTACCCTTGCAGTTTACTGGGTGCAAAGTTGAAAACCAGGAATTCAGTCCTTCAAGATATGGGGTAATTCCTTTCTTTCAAGAACTGATTGAAAGATCAGAATAAGAAATACTCCTTATTTCTCAAATTCTCTCATTTTCCTATGACACAAAAATTCTTCACTTGAGATCTAGAAACAATTTGTAATTCTTCTACAACAACTCCTAATGTCTCTGTCTGCCCACTGTGGAAGAAGAAATAATCTCTGCACATGCTCCCCTGAGACCCATCCTATAAAAGGGGATGGAGTAAAAGGATGGGAATGGGAATGGCCCAAATATACAAAAACCCTCAATTGCTCAAAAGACAGGGGTAATAGTTGCAGAGGCAAGGCCCTACTACATTCAATTTATGCAGGATTTGCTTTAATTGAAGTTTCCTAGTCATGGGAGCTTAATATGGTTCTTACCCAGTTGATGAATGCCCTTTTTGAACCTCTTGTGAACTCAGAAAGCTCATGCTTTTGGTGGCAGTCGCTTCAGCCTACAGAGTCAGTGAGCTCCAGGCCCTAGTGACTTATACTAAGTTTCATCTTAATAGGGTTATGCTACACACTCATTCCAATTTCCTGCCTAACACGGTCATTTAGCAACTTGCGTTATGGCGTTTTCACATGCGTTAACGTGTGTTCACATGCGAAAAACCCCTTAATGCCGGCAAAAAGCACCATAATGCATGGTGCGATGCTAGTTTTAAAAAAGGAGAGATTGGGCGGAATCCGGGTGAGAATTTTGTAAAAGTGGGCTGGCTTCGCAAAGTGCGAAGCCATAACGCATGATATCGCACAGTTTTAATGCCAAAAATAACTACACATTTTTCATTAGCGATAAGCTGTGCAATGTCATGCGTTATGCCCATAACGCAAATTGAGATTTCTTTGCAAATTCCGTTTTGGGCATTTTTAGGCTGGGGAAGGGCCTGAGATGTGGAAGGGGACTGGGGGAAGGGCCTGAGATGTGGGAGGAGGGGAGAGGGAGAGAGAGAGAGAGAGAGCTTCTGGGGGTGGCACCATAGTAAGCAGCTATTTATGCTATTATAGGATGCCCACCTAGTAACTCGAGTTGAGGTTTAGGTAGTAGTGTAGGGGTTAGGGGCCACAAACATAACAGTACAGTCTTGTGAAGATTTGATGTCCTTCGGAGTGAGGAAACTTAAACAACGATGAGATTTGTACAATATTCTCTCAAAATAGCTTGATGTTACCCATGTAGAGTCCATCAAGCTAGGTTGAGTGAACATTGTACAAATCTCATCATTGTTTGAATTTCCGCACTCGAAGGATGTCAAATCTTTACAAGACTGTATTGTTCTGTTCGTACATCTCACTCTGCATGTAAAAGTGACCCCTAACCCCTACACTACTACTTAAATCTTACCTTGAGTTACTAGATAGGGCTCCTATAGTAGCATAAATAGCTATTACAAGAACCTTGTAGATAGTTGTGCACTCTCTCTTTCTCTCTGTGAAATGAGCACTTTGCAGGTAGGAAAATGCAATTATGTAGGTATTTCCGAAAGTGCGAAAAATTAACGCACTTTGCAGTAATACCTATGCAAAGCACTAAGATAACGCACATTGCAATAAATAGGCTATTACCATAAAAAACGCCCCTTTTTATATTGCATGCGATATTTACTGCTTTTTGATAAATCTAGGCCTAAGTTGGTATCAGATTTCAACCTTAACCATTCCATCATCCTTCCAACATATTTCCCTGACCTCATGCTCACAAAGGTGAACAAATCCTGCATAGTTTGTAAAAGAGCCATTGCCTTCTACCAAAGCCTTTAGGCAGGCAACCAAGCAATTATTTTCCTTCAACCCAAACAGACCTGAAATTGCTGTAGCCAAACATACAATCTGCTCTCCAACCAGAAATAGTATCTTCCTTAGTTATGTCCAATCAGGTCTGACCATAAAGAAGCATGGCAAGATTTTTAATAGTTGTGTTATTGCCCATCTAAGATCGGCCTCTATTTTGGAGAACTGCAAGGCTGTGGAATGGGCTTCTGCCCATTTACTTTTCATTATTGTTTGTATGCTGAATCTTGTGTGATAGTATATTTGGCCAGTCTTTCCTCCAGCATCCCTGAGGGGTAGAGTCCAACTCCATCCTCACTGGGTACCATTTATATTATTCTAAGTTACCTTGTTAAAAAAATGTTCTTACCCTCAAAAAATATTGTTCACCTGCCCATTGGTGGTAAGTTATTTCCCTCTTCTTTGTTGGAATATGATTCTTAGCTAAAGTTCCCCACTTATGTGACTAATTGACCCTTCTTGTCTTTGGAGAAAACTGTTATGAGTAGTCTCCATAGACAGCAGGATGATCAGCCACATACTTTCTACTGTGTCCTTTTTGGAGTTGGCTTCTTAAGGTTTTTGGTTTTTTTTAAAGAAATGGAGAGGCCCCAGATGTGGTGTTAAGGCAGAAAGTCCCATGCAGGTGAAGAGAAGCCTTTAATGCTTTTCTACAACTTGTTATGAAATGCTCCACCTTAGAGCTATTAGATGATGTTACAACTTGTGTGGCTGATTTTCCTGCTGTCCCTGGAGAATATATGTTATACATAATCAACTTAGTTTCTCCTAGGACAAGCAGGATGGTAGTCTTCACAGATGGGTGACATCTTCTGATGGAGCCCGGCACAGAAAGCTTTTGTCAGAGTTTCTAGAAACTTTGACTAGCACACTGAGCATGCCCAGCATGCCACTATCCATGCGTCTACGTGGGGTCCCCCTTCAGTCTCTTTTTTCCCGTGTTAGTTGCCTCGTGATTTTAGAGCTCTGCTCTTCAAAGTTTTTCTTGTTCAGAATTTCTTGTTTTTTCAGTGTCAGGGCCCCCTTCTACGATCGGTGCCCCTGGCAACGTGGTAGGTTTCTTCTTTTTGCCTCCTTGCGGTCAAATCCCATCATGTCGCTTCTCGGTGGCCGCTGGCCATCAACCACTTGTCGGTTATTTTTCATGGTGTCATCCAGTTTTCGAAGTTGCCCCCAGTGCCCGTTGACCATGTTGATTACTGATCCACACAAGGTCTGCATCTTCTGCTTGGGGGCATTGCACAATGTCCAAGGGTATCAGCTATGCGATCAGATGACCCCCAATGGCCATCGTGCTCGGCTGACAAAATGGAGAAGCTTTTTGGTTCTAAAAAGTCTACTTCATCCACGCCTGCATCAGGGACATTGACAACTGGGGGCCAAGTGAAGCCCTTAGATACCTTGTCCCTATCTATACCCTCGGTAGGATCATCCCTAAAAAGAATAGCCGGTGATAGGCCCTCTCCATCACTGAAGCTTTCAAAGGCATCGGCATATTCAGCGTCCTCGGCGCCGGGAAAGAACCAGGTCAAGCATCAAGGGAAATCTTGAAAGCACCATCACCAGTCGCAATCGGCGCATGGCTCTGGATCCAGTGCAGCATCAATGGCTGCGATACCACCACCAAAACGACCCTGTGGTGCGGAGGCCCCATCTTTCGATAAACCTGGGAGTCCCAGACATTCCCCACCGATATCAGTGCCGGGCCCCAAGCCACCTCATCCCCCTCCATCACTCCTGACTTCCCTGGACTTCCAGGAGGACTTGGACTGCCCCTACTGGGCATTGAACTGCCCCCGACACCAGCCCCCATACCTGTGCCAGAACTTGCACCTTCTCTGTTGGTGCCCTTGCTAGAGCATCTGGACATCTTCCTCAGTCTTCTTCTGACACAACCGGTGCCCTGGGGACCCTTGGTTCCCCAGCAGCCACCGATGCCCTCTTCCAAAGTGATTCCCGTTATCAGTTCCTCCGAGGAGGAAGATATGTTGCAGCCACTGGCAACATTGAGTCTTTTGGTCCTGTGGCCACAGTTCCCTGAGCCCATGCCTAGGGCTTCGGAAACCTTCGTGCCATCAGTACCCCTGGTGCCCTGGTGGCCATTGGTGCTCATGCCTAGGGCTTCGGGAACCTTCGTGCCATCAGTACCCCCAGTGCCCTGTGGCCATTGGTGCCCATGCCAAGCGGCTTTGACAGGGCCCACCCGAGCAGGCCCCCTAGGGACCTCAGCAATGATGAGGGGCCCCTATGACTCCTGAGGAGATGATACTTCAGACTCCTCTTCTGAGGATTCCAGTGACCTCTCGTAGCCTTCGCCACCAGATGAGAGACTCAGGTCTCCACCAGAGGACTTCTCATTTGCAGGATTCGTCTGGGCCATGGCCAAAACTATTCCCTTCCAGCTCCTCACAGAGGAGGATGCTAGACACAAGAATGCTGGAAGTTATCCAGTTTGTCGATGCACCAAAGGAGGTGGTGGCTGTCTCAGTCCATGAGATCTTCAAAGAACTTCTCCTGAGGATTTGGGAACATCCAGTGTCAGTTTCTCCTGTCAGTAGGAAGGCAGATGCCATCTATTTGGATCAACAGGCATTGGGATTTGAGAGGTGCCCACTCTCAAATAAGCCAAGTACTCCTCCGCCCCTTCGGGCCAAGATCATAGGGAGCTGGATGCCCTTGGTAGGAAGGTGTTTCAGGATACTATGCTTATCGCCCCCTACCAATTGTATATGACCCTATACAATCAGAAACTGTGGAAACAGATCCAGGAACTGACAGAGTGTCTGCTGCAGCAGCAGCAGGAGTCATTCTCTGCTGTGGTACAACAGGGACTGGAGGCGGGAAAACACAAGGTTAGATCCACCTACAATATTTTTGAAACAGCGGCTAGGGTGGCTGCAATGGGCATTGGCACCAATAGGATGGCCTGGCTCTGGGCTTCGGACCTTCATCCGGAGGTCCAGGAGAAGCTATCTGATCTGCCCTGTTCAGGAGAGAATCTCTTCGGGGACATGTTCAGGGATGCGGTAGCCCAATTGAAAGATCATCATGAGACCCTTTAACAGCTATCAGCTAGCATTTCTGATACGGCATTCTCCTTCACAAAGGTCTCTCGACAAAGCTCGATAAAATCCTTTTGTTGGCAAAGGAATTATTACCCTCCCGGCTCACAGACTTGGATCCACTGAGCTGGTTCTAGGGATCGTACGCACCGGCCACACACCCCCAGGTCCCAATCAGGTCCCTAGAAGACCCCGCCATGGGGTTTTGACTGGAGGCAAGGGAGCTTGAGTCAGTCCACCATACCCCTGGCAGCATGCTCCCCTGTAGGAGGCAGGCTGCTTCACTTTGCACACTGGTGGCCACACATCATGTCAGACTGATGATTTCTTGCAGTCATTCACCAGAGGTATTAGCTGAACTTCAGTGACGTCCCTGCGGACTTTCCCCCTTGTCCATCATGGGATTTGTCCGCTCCGCCACAAATACTTCAGACAGAGCTCTCCACCCTTCTAATGGCAGGAGCGGTGGAATCCGTTCCCCTCTGCCAGCAGGGCTGAGGGTTCTACTTGAGGTATTTCCTGATACCAAAGAGAACTAGGGGATTGCACCCCATTCTCGATCTCAGAGCTTTGAACAAATTCCTTCAGAGGTAAAAGTTAAAAATGGTCTCTCTGGGAACCCTGATCCCGCTCTTCAGAAGAGGAGACTTGCTCTGCTCCCACGATCTCAAGGATGCCTATGCCCACATTGCGATCTTCCCAAGCCACAGGAAGTATCTTTACTTTGTGGTGGGGCAGGCTCGTTACTAATATTGAGTACTGCCGTTTAGTTTTGCCTCAGCCCCTCGAGTCTTCACTAAGTGCCTGGCAGCAGTGGCGGTGCACCTCAGACGTCAGGGGGTACATGTGTTCCCTTACTTGGACGACTGGCTGGTCAAAACGCCTCCAAGCAGGGAGCGCTGTGCTCCCTGAATCTGACCATGCAAGTGCTGTGATCTCTGGGGCTTGCTATCAATTACCCAAAGTTGCACCTCTGCCCATCTCCCCATCTGGACTTTATAAGAGTCAGTCTGGACATAAGCCAGGCCAAAGCATTCTTGTCTCGCGATTGGGCTCTTGCCCTATCCTCACTGGTGAGCACAGTGTGCGGCAGTCAGGTTCCTGCTCGCCTGCTGCTTCGTCTTTTGGGCCACATGGCAGTCTCTGTTCATGTCACTCTGTTGGCCTACCTTTGCATGTGCAGGGCACAATGGACATTATGGTTGCAATGACAGCAGGTGTCCCAGGACCCTGAGGCATGTGTCTCCATCATGGCACTTTTCCAGTTCTCCCTGTCCTGGTGGGAGAAGTTCTCCAATCTGGAACAGGGATCCCATTTCAGGTTGCCCCACCTTAGGTAGTTCTTACCACCGATGCCTCCACCCATGGATGGGGGGCCCATGTAGACAACCTCCACATGCAAGGACAGTGGAAGACTCAGGAATCTCTATCCCAGATAAACTTCCTGGAGCTTTGGGTGATTCGTTACACTCTTTGGGCGTTTCAAGACTGCTTGTCCCACAAAGCAGTCATTATTTATGTATTTATTTATTTATTTATAGATGTAGTGTACTTGGATTTTCAGAAGGCATTTGACAAAGTTCCTCATGAGAGGCTTCTAGGAAAAGTAAAAAGTCATGGGAAGGTGGTGATGTCCTTTCGTGGATTACAAACTGGCTAAAAGACAGGAAACAGAGAGTAGGATTAAATGGACAATTTTCTCAGTGGAAGGGAGTGGGCAGTGGAGTGCCTCAGGGATCTGTATTGGGACCCTTACTTTTCAATATATTTATAAATGATCTGGAAAGAAATACAACGAGTGAGGTAATCAAATTTGCAGATGATACAAAATTGTTCAGATTAGTTAAATCACAAGCAGATTGTGATAAATTGCAGGAAGACCTTGTGAGACTGGAAAATTGGGCATCGAAATGGCAGATGAAATGTAATGTGGATAAGTGCAAGGTGATGCATATAGGGAAAAATAACCCATGCTATAGTTACACAATGCTGGGTTCCATATTAGGTGCTACCACCCAAGAAAGAGATCTAGGCGTCATAGTCGATAACACATTGAAATTGTCGGTTCAGTGTGCTGCAGCAGTCAAAAAAGCAAACAGAATGTTGGGAATTATTAGAAAGGGAATGGTGAATAAAATGGAAAATGTCATAATGCCTCTGTATCGCTCCTTGGTGAGACTGCACCTTGAATACTGTGTACAATTCTGTTCGCCGCATCTCAAAAAAGATATAATTGCGATGGAGAAGGTACAGAGAAGGGAGACCAAAATGATAAGGGGAATGGAACAGCTCCCCTATGAGGAAAGACTAAAGAGGTTAGGACTTTTCAGCTTGGAGAAGAGACGGCTGAGGGGGGGATATGATAGAGGTGTTTAAAATCATGAGAGGTCTAGAATGAGTAGATGTGAATCGGTTATTTACTCTTTCAGATAATAGAAAGACTAGGGAGCTTTCCATGAAGTTAGCATGTGGCACATTTAAAACTAATTGGAGAAAGTTGTTTTTCACTCAACGCACAATTAAACTCTGGAATTTGTTGCCAGAGGATGTGGTTAGTGTGTTTTAAAAAGGATTGGATAAGTTCTTGGAGAAGTCAATCACCTGCTATTAATTAAATTGACTTAGAAAATAGCCACTGCTATTACTAGCAACAGTAACATGGAATAAACTTAGATTTTGGGTACTTGCCAGGTTCTTATGGTCTGGATTGGCCACTGTTGGAAACAGGATGCTGGGCTTGATGGACCCTTGGTCTGACCCAGTATGGCATGTTCTTATGTTCTTATGGACAGACAATCAGATAGCAATGTGGTGCATCAACAAGCATGGAGGAATGGGATTGTTCCTCTCTGTCAAGAGGTAGTGCAGATTTGGTCCTGGGCTCTGGCGCAGTTAATGTCTCTGTGAGCGATATATCTAGCCAGATCACTGAACGTGGCGGCAGACTGCCTGAGCCGTGCATTTCAGCCGCACGAGTGGTCCCTGGATCCGGCAATAGCATCCCGGATTTTCCACTAGTGGGGAACTCCAGATGTGGAATTCTTTGCCTCCCCATGCAACTGCAAGGTAAGCAATTTCTGTTCCCTGGGCATGACAGACTGACTTCCAGTGAAGGACACTTTTGACCGTCATTGGGACACAGGTCTCTTGTACTCGTTTCCTCCTCTTCCATTAATCATGAGGACTCTCTTGAAGCTCCAGCAGGGGGTCCATGATCCTCGTGGCTCTGTACTGTCCCAGGCAAGTCTGGTTCCCACTCCTCCAAGACCTGTCGATCAGAGATCCTATCAGTCTGAGGACTGCGCCGGATCTGATATCACAGGATAGGAGCAGACTGTGCCATCCAAACCTCCGGGCATTAGACTTAATGGCCTGGAGGTTGAGCGCCTAGACCTTCAGACCCTGGAACTTGATGATGATGTGTCTCAGGTGCTAGTTGCTTCCAGGAATCCTTCCACAACGAAGTTTTACCAATTGAAGTGGAGAAAGCTTTCCATCTGGTGCAAGGTATATGACTTAGATCCATTCACCTGCCCCATTCCAAGGTTCTTGGACTATTTGTGGCACCTCTCTGAGTCTCGGCTTAAAACCACCTCGATCAGGGTCCATCTGAGCGCCATTAGTGCTTGCCATCAAGGTGTCACTGGCAAGCCTGTCTCTATTCAGCCCAGGGTAGGTCGCTTTATGCAGGGCCTGCTTCAATTGAAGCCCCTCCTCTGGCCTCCTGTTGTGTCCTGGGACCTCAACGTTGTGTTGACACGGCTCATGCACCCTCCCTTTGAGCCTATGTGCTCCTGCGATCTGATGTTTCTCATTTGGAAAGTGCTGTTCCTGGTGGTGATTACTTCAGCTCACAGGGTTAGTGAGCTTCAGGCCTTGGTTACATACTTGCCCTACACGAAATTCTTTCATGACCAGGTGGTCCTCCATACAAATCCCAAGTTCCTGCCCAAGATGGTGACCAATTTCCACCTCAATCAATCCATTGTTCTGCCCACCTTTTTTCCAAGGACCCATTCACACCAGGGCGAATGGTCTCTACACAAGTTGAATTGCAAGAGGGCCTTAGCCTTCTATTTAGAATGCACAGCAGGCCACAGGCAATCTACTTAGCTCTTCATCTCTTTCGATAAGAATAGATTGGGAGTTGCTGTGGGCAAACAGACTCTGTCCAATTGGCTAGTAGATTCTATCTCCTTCTGCTATGCCCAAGCGGGCCTTCAGTTGGGAGGTCGGGACAAAGCTCATTCTGTGAGGGCTATGGCGGCATTGGTGGACCATGTACGAGTGGTTCCCATCACCAAAATCTGCAGGGCTGTGACGTGGAGTTCTCTACACACGATTGCAGCCCACTACTGCTTGGATAAGGTTGGTCAGCAAGAAAGTAGCTTCGGCCAATCTGTCCTTCACAACCACTTCCAGGCTCAAACTCAACTCTTCCTACCTGAGGCCCTTAGTTTGGGACCAGGCTTTCCCCTGGTCTTCCCAACTGCACCGCAGCTGTTTTGGTGCTCATTGGCACTTGTTTTTTGGTGCAGGTTAGTCATATATGTTTCCGGGAACAACCTCTATTTTGGTTTTCACCCATCTGTGAGGACTACCATCCTGCTTGTCCTAGGAGAAAGCAGAGTTGCTTACCTGTAACAGCTGTTCTAGGACAGCAGGATGTTAGTCTTCAGGAAACCCAGACACGTCCCCGCGGAGATGGTTTCTTCTGTGTTTTGTTGTTTTATTTTTTCGCTTGTGAATTCTATGTTACGAGACTGAAGGGGGACCTCGCATGGATAGTGGCATGCTTAGTGTGCTAGTCAAAGTTTCTAGAAACTTTGACAAACGTTTTCCGTGCTGGGTTCCATCTGATGATGTCACCCATCTGTGAGGCCTAACATCCTGCTGTCCTAGGAGAATACCTGCTACAGGTAAGCAACTCTGCTTTATCTTGTACATAATAACACTGTCCTGACCTATATATGTACAAGCCTAAGATTAGAAAGGAACTGTATAATGTTTCTTTCTTTTTCAAGAAAATATTAAACAAATGTATGCATCTCAGGTAGTACTTGAATAAATATCCCTGTAATATCATAAAGGGAAAGATGAGCTGAAAAATAGTTCTAGTTGCAATCATAAAGCTCATTTATAATGTAGGCAGATTGTATTGGATCACAATCAAAGATCGCTAACATGAAAACCCAAACAGTGGGGAAATAACAAAATCATTAATTGTTCAGTGACCTGGTAAATTGGAGTGACTGAAATTACCCTCAAACAGACTGACTAAAATTATATGTGGTCTTTCATAGCACGCATTCTTTTTGCCAAGCTCTGAAGAGTTGTTCCCAGTGTCATGTAGGTTGATGGAACAAAAGTAATATTCGTACACGATATTTTCACAAATGAGTGCTCTATTTTCCTGCCTCATTTGCACAAATATAGGTGCAAAGTAAGTACATGGTTGCTTTTAAGATGCATACCTTACACTAGTTTTTCAAGAGAAATTATCCTCCTCATTTCTCATTGAAAATTAACATAGCGTATGTGCACTACAACTATGTGGGCTATTTGAAAATTGTCCTCTCGATGGTTTAGATGATTGCAATCCAATAAATCCCACCTGTAGGTAAATACATGGAATATGGATTGGGTTTTGTGGGCATGATTTTCGGTAAAGTTATGGTTACTTGTGATGAAGTAGTAAACATGAAAAGTTATCTAAGAAAGCTTGAGTGGTCAATGTTTGGCAATTAAGGTTTAATGCAGTATTTTGTAGAATTGTGGTTTTGGGGCACAGAAATCCAAAAGCATGTTACAGCACAGAGGATTGTAAGGAACTGCAGGGTTTCGAACCCCTGACCTTGTGTGGTGTGGGTCATGAATCCTGCCAGGAGAGCTGTGCTGGCTCATGAGGAATTGAAGAAGCGAGGGTTTAGTAACTTCTCAGGTACAATGGGCAGGGCTAAGCCCAGCCAGATTCCCTTTAGCTGTGAGTCAACCCAACCTGGTTATGCAGCTGTGCTTAAATAGTAGCCTCAAGGAAGTTCCGTTGCTAGCACAACGTTTCCTGAGGATTTGCAGTGAGTTTTGAACTAAAGTAACACCAGAAGGATTGTTAGCTGGTCTGGGTCTTTCTTTCTGGTACCAGATAAGGGAAACCGTATTTTGGGAGTTTTCCTCAACCTGCAGCCATCAGTCAGAAAGTATTTGATTTTTTGCTCTGGTTTCCAGCATTGCTTTGTGGATTGTACGATTTTTTTTTATTTTCTTCCCTGACAAGGGTGAAGTACTAATGTGCACCAATTAGAAGAGAAGTTTCAGGGTGATTATAACTTATGACCTCAAGATAGCAAAACAGTCACTGGTAAGAACCAAGGGAATGCTAGAATGCATGGGGAGAGGAACTACCTGTAGAAATGAAAGGTGATAATGCTTCTGTATAGGTCATTGGGGAGACTTCAACTGCAGTATTGAATGGAAATTATATATTCAAAAGGATATAGATAGACTAAAGGAGTCCAAAGAAGGGTTGCCAGAGTCTGGCCCTTAAGCCCTATGAAAAGAGACTAAAGGGCCTAAATATACATATCCTAGGAGAACAGAGGAAGAGGGGCATAAGAAAGAGAACTTCAAATGGCGCAAAACTATAAATAATGCACATGAAGCCAGCATTTTTGGGTGGAAAGTAAGCTTTAGAACAAGGTTATAGCATGAGGCTCAAGGAGAGTAGACTCGAGTAATGTAAGGAAGTATTTTTTCACCAAAAAGGGCGATACAAAACTGAAATAATCTCCCACTGGAGATGGAGGCCAGAACAGTAAGATAATTCAAGAAAACAGAATACCCAAAGGATCTTTGCATACCAGGAAGTTTAGTTCAAGTCTGTAGATGGATAAGCTCTGTGGTATTGCATCAAGAATGGCAAACTAGATGGGCCCTGCAGCTTTCTCTGTTTCTATGATTGCAGATCTAAATATTTCAGCACATCTGTTTTCAAATGTTGGCATTGAGTAATCATGGGAATTGGAATCAATAAGCAAAAGTCATAAGACTTCCTAGGTCACGAGATTATCATAAGGCGGTGTCTAAGAAGAGAACAGTGGTGTATAAGAGTGTCCATGGATTACCCTATTCCACAGAGTTAACTAGCAAGTAGAGAGAGAGAGCTCATGCTTCAATTACTAGAGCTCCCACATAGGGGTAACCTGCACGGGTCGATAGTTCCAACCTGAAAGAGAAGGCATGGGACTGTATGGACCAGCAGTTATAACCATAAGAAACTTGCTGGGCAGACTGGATGCATCATGTTCTTTTTCTATTGTCATTTATTATGATTCTGTGTTAGTATGTTATAAATATAGGGTCTGATGTACTAACTTTGTATTCTGATTCTATGTCTCTGCAATAAAAAGCTTAGTAAATCAGGCCCATAGTCTAGAAAAAAGAAAGTGGTAAATGAAAGGGGTTTTGGTTTATTTTTCTGTTATCCACCAGCTAAACTGTTATATGTTTTATTTGTTTTAAGGGAACATGACAAAGACCCAGAAACTTTCTTTAAAATATTGCTGAAACTTAAAGAAAATATGCTACATTTCCATCTATCTATGCTTGGAGAAACCTTCACTGATGTACCAGGTATCGTCTTTAATTCTCTTGCCTGTGATATCATTTAAAGGGCAATTTTCATTTACCTAAGTAAGTTCCAGTCCCTTAAACCAGCTCAAAGTACACCAGGGTCCCACAATGTGCATTCTTTTCCTTGCATTAGGCTGAGGTGTTTCTCAGTGTGTGTTTAGGGTGGGGGGAGGAAAGTAATGCGCATAAATTGCATTTTCAAATCTGTGCATGTTATTTTCGGTAACAAAAGTGTACACAGAAAAAGCAAATGTCTGTGGGTGTTTTGTCCCTATTGCGTTTTTCAAAGTGGACATTCTTGCATTCTGTCACATTGAAAATAGTGTGAAGACTGTGGGTAAAACATACCAACAAAATTTGCAGCAATACAGGCAGTTTGAAAATTGCCCAAAGAGAAAGTACATTTCAGAGGGAGCCAGTAGTTTGCAGCTCTACGAGTAGTATTTTTTTTTTTTATTGCATGAATGTTGCACTCTTTTTTTTTTTTGGGGTGGGGGGCCTGGTAGTTCCTTCTTTATCCTTTTCCATACAGCTGAGTCAGAACCAGTGCTGGGCTTGCTGAATTCATTTCTTGAATATTCATTCCACAATTTTGGCTGCTAGACAGCTCCGCCAGCAGGGGTCTTTATTAGATCACGCTCTGCCCATCTCTAGTACCGCCATAGCCAGCCCTATAGGAACTTCCGTCACAGATTCCTCGGAGCCTCATAAACAAGTCACTTCGACTTCTTGCTTTGGCCTGCCTGGCACCTAGTCTTGTTTCCTGTGTGGCCTAATACTGGCCTTCTTCCCTTGCCTGGTTTCTTGTGGTCTTAGAGGCTTACCTGCCTTGTCTTGTTCCCAGTGTGACCTGTTTAGGCCTTCTTGTCTTCTCCTGTCTAGGCCTCCCTGTGGCCCATCTTGTCTTGTCCTGTTTTATCTTGTCTTCCATTGGTACATGTTTGCCTGTGTGTCTGTATACTTGTCCTATCTGGGCCTTGCTGTGGCCTTTCTGCTTCCTTGGATCTCCTGATGATTCTTCTTGTCAGTGGGTCTAGGTCTCCCGGGGCCTAGCCCATCTGTATATCTCTGCCTTGTCCATGTTCCTCATGTGGCTTGTTTTGGCCTTCTTGTTTTGTTCTGTTTGTTCTTGTGTTCCTTGCCTGTCTTTTTTGTTTGTATAGTTCCCTGTGAGTCTCGCAGTGGCCCCCTGTTCCCTATGGATCTCCCTGTGGGCCTCCAGGTGGCTCTTGAGTGTCTTGTCTAGGTCTCCTGGTGGCCTAGCCTTTCCGTGCTTTGTTTCTGTGGCTTGTCTAGGACTCCCAGTGACTTATCCTGTCTATGGTCCCTGTCTTAACCTTGTCTTGCCCAGGTCTCCCAATGACTTTTTTAGCCTGTCTGTATCCTGCCTTGTACGCATGTTCCAGTTTAGCCCTTGATTTACCCTGTTCCTATTTTCTCTCTCTGTGCTCCTGTTTTGCCTAGCTTTTCCTCTCTGTCTAGCCTTTTCCCCTATTCTACTTTACATTGCCTCCCAGTCAGCATAACTCAGACTGATCTTCTGTTGCTGACCTGGACTGGCTTATTCCCTTGCTGTGTTTGATTTTTTCCTGCCCCAACCTCAGCCTGGACTCTAACTTCACCTGGTCATTGCCTGCCCTGACACATCCTGCCATGCACCCTGCTAGAAAAGCCCTGCCAGCTACCAGAACTTGCAGACCCAACCCAAGGGCGAGGTGGCTGGCCAGATAGAAGACCTGCTCTGCTATAGAGCCCTGTATTGCTGCTGCTGGGGGGATACATGTATCCAGTCTACCTGCCCATGACAACAATCCTGCTTATCCAATCAAAGAATCAGGGCAGAGTACAATAACAAGGATCATAAATGCAGTGTGTAAAAAACACTGACAGTTAATAAAACAATAAAACAGTTATATAAAACAATAACATTAAAAGCAAAAACAGACAACAGCATAAATCTAGCTCTCAGTATTGCTGAAAAGGAAATGAATACCTTCAAATCTAGTCATATCGGGGGCTTAAAAGGTGAAAGGAGTGCTCTGATTTTTTGGGGGGAGTTGGGGTTTTTTTTGTTTGTTTTTCATTTAAGCTGATTGATTTTTTGTTTGTTTTCTCTTTTTTAATCAATGTTATTGGTAACATAAATTAAAAAAAAATATAAAATATATTGGAACTGCTAGGTATGTTGTACACTATAATCAGATTTGTCACTTCTCATTGAGTGAGGCAAATACATTTTATAAATGGAGGTTAAGATTTAATAAATCTTTTACAAAATGAATGTTTTATTAAGGAAGGGAACAGTGGGAGCCAAAGAAAAGAAAATACAACCAAGAAAAAATAATCTACAGATAGTAAACAAATAAAAACAGATTAAAAATCTGTTTGAGACTGCGAGTTGAAAGAAGTAAAGGCATACCTGAGGTTATATGTTATGGATCATCTTTTAATTGTTTTCTCTATATTTCAGTAAAACTCCATTACATGATAAATTAGTGCTTATAATCATAATCAAGGACTGATTATACAGTAAAACACATCCAATAGAAAACATGGAGCATACATGGTTTAAAAATTTAATAATGATACTTCTTCTACCCTATACAGACACTGTGGATCAAAGAATATAAAAGTAAAATGTGACAAAAAAAATTGCTATCAAAAATAGTCATTCATGGTAAACTTGTAGAACATCAGAATAAACCTCATCCTTTCAATGTCACAAACTGCTGTTAAGTATAATCATCACTTATATAATTCAAAATTGCCAATATGTAAATAAATTACATTTTTTTTCCAAAACCTTTTTCTTGTTACAAATAAAATAGGCAAAAATAACCACTTATCTTTCACACAGTGCAAGGAAGTCCCGTAAATCAGTGGAGCAGAGGAGAAGCTTAGGGGCGGATTTTCAGAGCCCTGCTCGCGTAAATCCGCCCAAAACCGGGCGGATTTACGCGAGCAGGGGACCTATGTAAAATAGGCTTCCCGGCGCGCGCAGAGCCCCGGGACTCGCGTAAGTCCCGGGGTTCTCGGAGGGGGGCGTGTCGGGGGGCGGGCCCGGTCGTCGCGGCGTTCCGGGGGCGTGTCGGCAGCGTTTTGGGGGCGGGTACGGGGGCGTGGCTACGGCCCGGGGGCGTGGCCGCGCCCTCCGTACCCGCCCCCAGGTCGCGGCCCGGCGCGCAGCAGGCCTGCTGGCGCGCGGGGATTTACGTCTCCCTCCGGGAGGCGTAAATCCCCCGACAAAGGTAAGGGGGGGGGGGTGTAGACAGGGCCGGGTGGGTGGGTTAGGTAGGGGAAGGGAGGGTAAGGTGAGGGGAGGGCAAAGGAAAGTTCCCTCCGAGGCCGCTCCGATTTCGGAGCGGCCTTGGAGGGAACGGGGGGAGGCAGCGCGGCTCGGCGCGCGCAGGCTATACAAAATCGATAGCCTTGCGCGCGCCGATCCAGGATTTTAGTGGATACGCGCGGCTCCGCGCGTATCTACTAAAATCCAGCGTACTTTTGCTTGAGTCTGATGCGCAAGCAAAAGTAGGCTGATCGCGCTTCTTTTAAAATCTACCCCTTACTGTTTAGACCAGCAGGCTGTGAACCAGGGAAACCAGGGTAAAAGTACTACTGAACCTGCTTGTTGCCTTGGGCAAGTTACTTCACGTTCAAACTTAGAGGTATTCATGTTAGGCAGTTACCACGAGGTAAACACACTGCAGTAGCGATATTGCACGGTATTTTAAAAACTGCACATTATTTTACCCCAATTTACCCAAAATACTGCACATTATTTTACCCCAATTTACCCAAAATTCATAGCATGAACATTATAATAACCTGCTTTGCCAAATGCATGCAAAGGAGCTCATTACTAGTAAATGTTTTGATAGTAAAACAATGCAGTTTGCCTGAAAATTTGCAATCCGTGTTATTTTCCTGAAAGTTAGCTACAACTCAGGAATTGTAGCTAACTTTCCCCAGGATCAATCTCTCAAATTCCAGGCTCCTAGACATAAGTTGTAATAATTGAGATCTATGTGAATAACAAACTCTCCTGTATGCACTGTGTATTAGTTTCAAAGGGTAAGCTCTATCCAGAAATCTTTTATATATCTCAAGAGCTTTCAGTTTATTAACCTGTTTACTTGAGTCTTAAAAAAATGACTAACAAGAAGAGCATTCTTTAGAGGAAAAGGATGGCAACTTTAAAATATAGCAAGCTGTTGTGATCAGCTTCTTTTCTTAAAATCTTTTACATGAACATTCTGTTTTTTAATATGGACTGAATCTGCTGAGTTGTTGCATTCTTTTCATGCTTAGATTGATTGATTGATTGATTTATTTATTTATTTATTTATTTGAAGAGATTTATATACCGTTATTCGGAAAGCCATCATAACGGTTTACAATCAGTGCGATAAGAATATGACGTTTACCATGCAAAATGATAGAACTAAGGTTGCTTTTCTGGACATAATGATAGAATTCTTGAGTTGGCCAAACATTTCTCCTAAAAAAAACTTCTAAGCAAGAAATTTGAGTTACCCTTCAAGGGTAAGAATAACAAACAGTAGGTTCTCAGCCCAGCATTTTTCTTGCCATCCTCCAGACCCAAATAAGAGGCCAAAATCGGTATACTATTTTTTATGTTCTCAGAAAAACAAACCCCAGTCCATAATATAAATTGTATATTCAAAGAAGAGATTAATTCTTCTTCTACACTGACAAGTAAATTTTAAATGGGCTACCACATAAATTTGGGGCTTACGCTCATGACCGGGCCATGCGCGCGCATTTTAAAACATATCCGTCCACGCGCGTAAACCCCACTACACACCGAAGTGCCGGGTCTCTCCAAAGGGGCGGGGTCTGGATGGGGAGGAGGGCGAGCCTGGACAGCACCTTTTGACGCTGTCCTGGGAAAGCGCGTGCTAGCAGCCAGCCAGCACACAGAGATTACTTCTGCTCCAGAGGAGCAGTAAATATTAAAATAAAATATTTGGGGATAATTGGGTTAGGTTTAGGGGGCAGGGAAGAGAGAGAGGAGGGAAGTTCCCTCCCCGTCTGCTCCTTTATTGGAACGGACTGGGAGGAAACTGCGGGGAGGCCCGGCTGTGTCGCCATGCGTTTTTTATGAAAATGCCCGCATGTGCATGCGGCCATCGGATTTTATAACATGCGCACGCCGGCATGCACATGTTATAAAATTGGCGTGTCCATGTGCGCGTGCCAGGAACCACGCACACAATGACTTGTGCACGCTGCTTTTAAAATTGACCCCTGAGTTTACTATAAGTACCTTCATTAGCCAACCAATCAGTTTCCTGTCTAAGAAGGCATACAGTATTACGTTTATTGACATCTGGGAGCAGGGTGGAATGTGATTTAAGAAATTGGGGAGGGGAGGGGAAGGGAGAATTCATGTCTCTCTCCCTGCCACACCACCTGCTCCCCCTGCATCAAGCAGTGTCTCATTCCCCCTTCCTCCCTGTTTATCTTACTGCAGGGTCTGTGATTCCTGTTAGCTAAGCCTGTTGCACCACAGGCTTCTCTTTCCACACACCTGGATGATCCACTCATTCACTTTCTAAACACATTTCACTGGCTAGACTCGCACTAGATTTCTCTGTTAGCCACAAATGAAACATGTCGGCTATATGTTTCTCCTTCACATCTGGTTGCTTGGGTTTTTTTAAACTATTTATTTATTATAATAATTTCAGTTTTATACTTCAAGAAACAAACTCTTAAGAGGAATATCAACAAGAAAAAGCAAATACCACCCGAGAAATTATAGGCAATCTAATATATTTTGCCATTGTAAATTCACAATAAATAGAAGAACCAACCTCAGTGAAAAGAAATTCACCAAAATGGTGCAAAAAAAAAAAAAGAGAGAGGCTATAAATTCATTCTAGAAGGATTCAAGGTAAAGAGTAGCCATGTAAATTCTGGGATACAGCCAAGGTCTGGCCCTTAGAGATAATCTTATAGTTTAAAAATATAGAAAGTTACCCAAGGTCAGAAAAAATATAGGAAACATTCACATGTTTTCTATCCCAGTTTCTTTATTTTTTCTTTTTATGATTGGGATTAACACTTACCCTACTTTCGTGTGGATTTTTTTATCTTCCAGTTGTTAACCACCTTGGATCTCAAGGATGCATGCACCCATATTCCCATTTATCCAAACCACAAGAAATAGCTCTGATTCACAGTGGAGAAGGAACATTACACTGGGGAGCACAGTTTTTGTTGAGTTAGATCTAACACTTGTTTTTGACTAACTTTTGACATCTGAATCCAAAAATGACCCCAGTTTTTCTCTATCACACCAACTTTTTAAGGTACAGGATACACTCCCTTTGTCCCAAAAATTATACAAAATGTAGATGTGAATCGGTTATTTACACTTTCGAATAATAGAAGGACTAGGGGGCATTCCATGAAGTTAGCAAGTAGCACATTTAAGACTAATCGGAGAAAATTCTTTTTCACTCAACGCACAATAAAGCTGTACCAAACATACATATTAAGGGGCAGATTTTCAAAGCCCTACGTGCGCCGGGCCTATTTTCAAAAGGCCCAGCAGCATGTGTAAAGCCCTGGGATGCGTGTAAGTCCCGGGGTTTGAAAAAAGGGGTGGGGCAGTCCGGGGGTGGGGGCAGGGCCGGAGCCTCCAGACACTGCAGCCATTTGGCGCCCTGCCCAAGATCGCGGGCTGGCCATCGGCCGGCGTGTGCAACCTACACCTGCCCGGAGGCAGGCACAACTTATAAAATAAAGGTTGGGGGGGTTAGGTAGGGCTGGGGGCAGGTAAGGGAGGGGAATGTGGGGGGTGGAAGGAAAGTTCCCTCCGAGGCCGCTCCGATTTCAGAGCAGCCATGGAGTGAACAGGGAAAGCCAGCAGGGCTCCCCAAGGGCTTCGGCGCGCGCCAGGTGCACCTAGCGCGCGCCGTCCCCGGATTTTATAACATGCGCGCGGCTGCGCACACATGTTATAAAATCGGGCCCTAAGGTAAAAATGTATGCTTATAGATTTTCCGGCAGTGTTCAATCTGTGGACAATCTCACCTGATGCTCCAACAATAGTCAACCATCATATGTACATCCCAACTACCCTGATACTGTGCCTCCATGACCTTCAAATCTTGGTGGAATCATTCACCTTGCTCATCACTGACTGCACCAAGGTTTTTCGGGAAGTCAGCAAGATGGCTATTCAGAAAGTGCACCTTGATGCTCATGTTGCAACAAAGCATTTTGAAGCTCTCCAAGAGTTTGTGGACAATTTCGGTATAATTCTGTGCTCTTGTATTTCCAAGAAATTCCTTGGTTTTTGAACAACCAAGGAAACAATTCCTTGGTTTTGACAACCAAGCATTCTTTTGGATTTACAACAATTCTGGCACTTACCACAAAGTGTGAAAAAGTTATCGCAGTTTGCGGTAATACCTATGCGAAGTGCTAAGATAGCGCACTTTGCGATAAACAGCCTATTACCATAAAACATGCCCCTTTTCCTATCGCATGCAATATTTAGTGCATTTTGATAAATCCAGGCCTAAGAAAGGCTGTAGAGAAAAAACTTGACATGATAGAAGAAAACTAACTGCAGTTTTGAAATCAGCATGCCTATTTAAGTCTAAAACAGCTGAAAAATTGAACTCAACAGGAATTATGTTAAAAATTGTTCCCCAGTGTTATCAATACAAAGTTCTCCCATTTACTCTAGTGCAGCACCAAGAATTTCACAAAATGCCTAGCAATAGAGACTCCTGAGAAAATTAAAAATTCATAGGATAGGAAGCAATGACCTGTTATGAATTGAAACCTAGTTAAAAGATAGGAAACAGAGAGTAGGACTAAATGGCCAGCTTTCTCAGTGGAGAAGGGTAAACAGTGGAGTGCATCAAGGAACTGAACTGGGACTGGTGATTTTTAATATATTTATAAATGATCTGGAAATGGGAAAAATGAGTGTGGTGATCAAATTTGCAGGCAACATAAAATTATCTTCAATTGTTAAATCGTAAGTAAAAAATTGCAGCATAACCTTGCGAGACTGGAAGATTGGGTCTGCAAATGGAGGTGAAATTTTAAAGTGGACAAGTGCAAAGTGATGAATATTAGGAATTATTAGGAAAGGAATGCAGAATGAAACAGAGAATATCATAATGTCTATGTATCGCTCTATGGTGGGGTCACAACTTGAGTACTATGCACAGTTGTGGTCATCACATTTCAAAAAAGATATAGTTTCATTGGAAAAGATACAGAGAGAGGGCAACCAAAATGATAACGGGGATGGAATGGCTTTCTTGTGAGGAAAGGCTAAAGAATTTAGGGCAGTTCAGTCTGGAGAAAAGACAACTGAGAGGGAATATGATAAATGTCTCTAAAATCTTGTGTGGAATAGAATGTGTAAATGTAAATCAGTTAATTATTTCAAAAAATACAAATTCTAGGTGACTCTCCATGAAGTTAACAAGTGGCACATTCACAACAAATTAGAAAAGATTCTTTTTCACTCAATGCACAATTAACCTTTGGAATTCATTGCCATAGGATGTGGTTAACACAGTTATTTTAGTCGAGTTTAAAAAAGGTTTGGACAAGTTCCTGGAGAAGTCTATAAACTGTTATTAACCAAGTAGACTTAGCCTAGTCATCACTGCATGTTAGCAACACAGGATCTATTTACTGTTTAGGATCTTGCCTGGGAGTTATGGCCTGTATTGGCCACTGTTGCAAATAGGATACTGGGCTTGCAATCTGACCCAGTATGGCAATTCTTATGTTCTTAGCAGTAACTTTTATAAGAAAAAACAGTGTCTTAGTTTTTCTATACTAGCATGACTAGCTGATATGGATCAGATCCTTACAGGATCAAATGTTCCTATTACTGGGATTTGTTCTCAGTTGCAAAAAGTGTCATCTAATACCATCACATCACTTCAAAATCATTGGAGCACGCAAGCTGGGAAAGCTTTCCTTCCTGTTCAAAGGATGAACAAGTTAATGCTGTTAGTTTTTTCACTTCAAAGACAGTTATCAGTATCAGCCTGGAAATTCATGAAGCTGCTAGATCAGATGGCTGCCACAGTTCATGTAACTCCATTAGCATCTGTATATGAGGACAACCCAATAGAATCTAAAACATCATTGGAATCAACTGCCATCTTACAGAATGCAATTTTTATTCCTCTTATCTAGTCCTTACAGTGGCAGACTCAATCATCCAATCGTCTTCCATCTTCTACAGTTTCAAGAGAACTTACCCACAGATACATCCAATCAAACATAGAAAGCACAATCTGCTCAAGGGCCTTAGCCCAAACAAGAATAGAAACTTCACATAAACTTTCTGGTACTGAGCCTGTTTCCAAAGCCTTTCTAGTTTTCGAACCTTTCATTGTGTCAAAATATTACATAAACAAATAGGGGGGAACAGGATCTCTGAGATTGTACCAAGAAATGATCAAAATATGGACTTGGGCAATACAGGGGAACATTCATCTTAATGCCATACATCTCCTAGGCAAATACAACATTGTAGTGGATTCTTTGAGCTGCCACCTACAATTTCACAAATGGACCCTTTACCTCAAGACCCTTCAGTATCTTTTCAGCAATTGGGAACTCCTCAAGTAGATCTCATTGCAGTTTTTTTCAATCACAAACTTCCTCTATATTACTTCAAGAGGCTTGCCCAAGATGTCATAGCATTAATTGCTTTTGCAGTCTCCTGGTCAGAAAATCTGACACATGCTTTTCCTCCAATTCGGCTGATCGCCAAAATGATTTTCAAGTTGCAAAGAAAAGAGAGAAAGGTGATTCTAATACCTTCCTATTGGTCATGCCAAGTGTCCTTTCCTTGGCTTCAGTGGTTGGCCATAATTACAATTCAGTGGGTCTGTTCTTAGTCCCAGCCTCTGCTGTTTAGTGCTGACAGCATGAATGGAGAGTGGACAGTTAATGTCATACAGATTTCAGCAGAGGTAAAAACAGTACTACTGGCAACAAGAAGACCATCCTGATTCTCCCCTGGAGTAGTCTCTTAATTCCATCATTCTTTGCTAGATCTCATTCCAGCAAAGCAGAGCAGGCGCTCCACACCTTGGACTGAAGAAGAACTCTATTTTGTTTTTTACATAGAAAGAATGAAGCCTTACAGGAAATTGACTCAGTTGTTTATATCTCTTGATCTAAACAAACTCTTTTGTTCATTTTATCTCACCGTAATGCCTATCGCTATAAAGACGCAGGCATAGACTTTACCAATAGAATCAGGTCTCATCAAATGCGAGCAACTGCAACTTCAGTGACATTCTATGTTTGGCTGCTAATCAAGACATCTACAAGGCAACTATTTTGTCTTCTGTTCACACATTTATGAAGCATTTTTGTCTGAAAGAAAACTCTCACAGAGACAGTGCCTTTGGACAAGCTGTACCAAAAAATCTCTTTAAATAATAGCTTCAACTTTTCCACCATTCATAGTTATCCAGATTGCATATCTCTCAAACAAAAAACAGAAATCTATCTGTGCAACCCTCAGCTTGCCCCACCTGTGTGGTTGATTTTCCTGCTGCTTGTCCACGGAAAAAACAAAGTTGCTACCTGTAACACTTGTTCTCCTTAGCAGGAAAAATCAGCTACCCAAGCCCATCCTCTCTCCTTTCAACTGAAGCTCAGCTATTGAAAATGCTGGGGAAACTCACACGGAAAGAGGAGACACACACAGAAAGAGCATATCTGTGTCAGTGCCAACAGATGACATTATCCCACCCTTACGGGCTGATTTGCCCTGCTGTCTACAGGGAGCATCTGTTACAAGTTAAGTAACTTTGCTATCTTCCACCTTGTTTTTTCTCTTTTCCCTCATCTGCCTCCTCTATTTCCTTAACCATCTGTCTCGTCTTTCCTTCCATCATATTTTCTGTCCTCTCCCCCTCCATCCCAATCCTGCAAATCATCATTTCTTCTGTCTTCTTCCTCTATCCCATCCCATCCCATCACTTCTCATCTCCTATCTCCATCCTATTTTGTTTCTTCTATGTCACCTCTCCATCTCTCCCATCATTTGTCACATTTTGTCCCCATCACATCTTGTCTCACCCCATATATCTTCTTCCCCAGACACAGCTGCCACTGCTTATCTTTCCTACCTCCAACAGAGTGATAGCCATGTGAGTGGGGAGAAAGAGAATGACAATAGTTACAGGACATAGTGAAAATGAGTGGCAGTAGCAGCTTAATGGGATTGGAGAAGAGAGTGTGGTAATGGCTGCAACAATATGAGGAGAAAGCATAAAAAGAGCAGTTACTTTGAGAATGGACAGCACTGACACAGTAATGACTGTGTTTTCAGTCTGGAGCCTAGAGTAAATAAGAAGGCTCGACTGATAGGTTGTTCCTTTGATACCAATATCCTGGCTTAGAATTCTACTGTCTTTATGCTCTCTCTTGTTATAAGACCAGATCCTTTAAACTTATGGGAAATAATCATTTATTTTCTTCATGTAGACCTTGAGTGGCTATAAAAAGATTTGCCATGTGGTTCAGAATATGCACTTAGATCAAAAAGGATTTCAGTTTTTAAGTAAATTGAACCGATTTAGTGCCTCAGCCTGTTCTTTAGCTCCTTTTTCTTTCCGGAATTAAAGGTCTGGCTATACCCCTTGACTGCACAAGCTGTGCTTCACTGATAGATGAAGCCAGGGAATCTCTGTGGCAGAGGGCAGGCTTTTTCCTACTAATAAAAGGGATGGGTAACTCTGCTTTTTGCTAATCTGAACAGTAAAGCCAATGCAATACTACATTCCTAGGACTTAAAATTCAGGAGATTATAAAATGGTAAATGAGCACCATGCATTTGTATGTATATCTATATACATTCATCATTTGTCCTTTCATGAACTACTTTTTACTCTACTAAAAGCTTAATCAGAATTGCATGAAAACATTGTTTAATCAACTATTAAAAAGATATATTTCCTGTTTTAAAATGTTTACTGTTCTAGAGTTTTAAAAGATATTTTTATTTTCTGTCACCAATCATATTTCTGGAGTTTTCTATAGCAAATATTTTAGTTCTACTGTGGCATAAGTTTATAATATTTATTTGATGCTAAGAAGATAGCTTTCAGAAGGTGGTGTCTTTGTTAAATAGAAGGCACTGTAGAGTAGATACATGGGATCTTATGACCCTTAAGTAGAAAGTATAGATTTCCCAGGCCCTATGATATAGAAAGACCATATGCATAAGGCCCTTCTTAAAATGTAGTTGAGGCCCGATGTTGCGAGATCCACAAATGCCATAAAATCATGATTTATGTGAAGCTTTGCCAATCAGTTGTTGCTTGTCGGCAGGTTGCTGATCAGCTATTACTCACAATTGTATCACTTGTTCACTGCTCAGTAACAACTATTTCAGGTTCATCATGCAGTTTAGATAGTTTCATATATATGCAGAAATATCCTGGGTCTTACTGATGTGCTCCAGTTGCTATATATTGTTTAAAGCCAAGTGGACAATTTAATTATTTATTTTCTTCCACTTTGAAATTGCCCATTGCCTTATAAATATAAGGGTCTCATATCTGCAGAAATCCAGATCTACATAAACAACTGAATATGCTGAGACCAAGACATTTTTTTAATGTATGCAAAAAGGAATTGAATTATTAAAAGAAGTATTCAACTCTGGCCGAAAGATTTACTTCTGCTATGTACTGGACAAGACCAGCATAGACATCCATATATACAGTACCTGCAACTCTACCACCCTTGCAGTTTCCAAAAAAACTTTCACATCTCATGCCACAAGCCAAAATATATCCCCTTGGTTTCTCTCTGTAGATACCGTGCTCCATTATAGTAATTGGATGCTACTCTTATATCTCCTAATTCTTCTTGTAAAGAATTATACTATATTTTCATGTTTTAACATGCTTCAGACCCAAGCTGCTGTTGCTGCTTTAGAACAGCAAAATATGGGGCAGTAAGGTGTGGGCTTTAATTCTGATGGTTGCTTATATGTTACTGCCTTACTCCTACAATTTAGAAATACAGAAACCCTTTTTTTTTATGGAAACTCACTTAATAAAATTTAGCTTTAACAGAAATTCTGTTTTGGGACTGGGATTCAGGGTGGATACAAGGTTATTGTCAGGGCCCCTGGTCTCCTGCAGTTCTGAGGCTACGGTAAGGGATGCAAAGTTTGACCCGTGGCACAGAATTGGCCAATCCTCGCCAAATTGCCATGGGAGACCGAGGGTCGTGGGAGTTAGTGGCAGTGGGTAGCACTGTACAACTCTTCAAGCCCCCCAAACTGCCCCCCCCCCGAAGAAAAACTTTAGTGTTAGTATGGTGGCAAATTGTGTCCCTTCTGACCCCTTCTCCCCCAGAAGAAAAGTATCATTCGTGGAAGTGGGGTAGTGAATGTCTTCCCTTCTAGCACCCACTCCCCCCCCCCCCCAATCCTATCACTCAGCTTCTATATCAGGAAATAAGAGCCTTGCAGTGACTCTGGCCACGTCCTCCTCCTCCAGTGCAGGGAACTAAATGTCGTGCTGGAAACCACATGGTTAAAAACACAACATTCAGGCCCTGGTAGAGCAGGACGAGGAGGAGGATGTGACTTAAGGCACTGCAAGGCCACTGTCCTCTTCCTATTTAATGTAGGTTGAGTGAGGGGATTTTGGGGGAGAGGAAATAAATCAGGGTGATTGAAGGATGGAGAAGAGGATGAGGGAGGAGGGAGGGGAATGAACCAGAGGGAGAGGGGGGAGGGTGTGATTCAGGGTAAGTGAGGGGATGGGGGGATAGAGTGATCCAGAGTGAGTAGGGGGCAGTGATCCAGGGATTGTGAGGGAGTGAGAGTATCAGGGCAAGAAGTAAACAATGGAGAATGAGGGGATGAGAAGAGAGAAGTAAACGAGAGAGTGAGGGAAAGGTAGGTGCAGGGACGTGAATGAGGTTGAGTGAGGGAATGGAAGTGGGGTGAGGGATTCATTATGAAAGTAAGGGAGAAATGAAGGAAGATGGGGAGTAGATGGGGAGCGTTAATGAGGGAATTATTATGTGTACAAGTGGAGTGAAGAGATTGGAATGATTGTAGGATGTGAATGAGAACATTGAAGGTGATTGGAGTTTGACAGGATCAAAGGAGCTTTAGAGGAGAAGATGAAAGAATGGTTGGGATATGAAGGGGGGGGGACAATGGTTTATTTCCTTCTCTACTCCATCCCAATCTTTCTTCCACTTTCACTTCCATCCCCAATTTGCCTTCTTTCTTCCTTCTTTTCTTCATCACAGTCTTCCCTCATTCCCTTCCACCCCATCCACAATACTCCCTTTTCTCTCTTCTCCATCACTATTCCTCCCTCCTCCTCTCCTTTCCTCGCTCCTCCTCATTCCGGACCCCTCCCCTCATTCCCTTCCCTTATCCTCCCTAAATACTCCGTCTCCTCCCTCTCCCTCATTCTGCCATCCCATATCCCTCTAACCCTCCTGCCTAAGATTCCTTCTTCATTTCTCTCCTGTTAGATCCCCTATCTTCCCATTCCCAAATCTACTAAGATCCCTTTTCCCCTAATAAAGAATCAAATAAATTAGCTGGACACGGAAATGTCCGAAAATTACTTAATTTTTAGAAATAATAATAAAATTTAATTTTTAAATTGCAAATATATGCAAAATTTGTCATATAATTGCAGCATAATTTTGAAAGGTCTGCCATAAAATTTTCTAAATCATGCCACAGGTCCTTGAAATCTCTGCCACAGGAAACCGGGGGGCCTCTAGTTTTAGGCACCCTAGGCAAACCTTAAGCCTTGAACTCACCTCCCCAAAACATTGAGTCACCTAGCAACCCCTCTCCGACAAGATTTAGAAAATTAAACAACAATTAGGATAACCCCACAACCACCCTTCTCAGAACAATCCTTTTCTTCATGCATATATATTTTATTTATTTTTTATTTATTTAAAGTCTCTTCTATACTGATAGCCGTTCACACATCGCATCGGTTTACATCAGAACAAATAACTTTTGGGTGGGGCCCTTACAGGTAACATTTGAGGACATAATAACTAAACTAATTACACTATGAATAAAATAAGGCGTATCATGAGCATATATATATACCTAATGGGGCTAATTTTGCAACAGCCCACATAAATTTCAAATCAAATACATGCATAAGTTGCACAGACATTCAAATGGACAGTATACATGTATTTTTCCTTTGAAAATTATCCCACCAAAACTACCTGCACACAATTACACCTACTAAGTTGTGTGCAGAAAATTTCCCCACATACTTTTGAAAATGGAAAAGTGTGCACATAAGTGCAAACCTTTCCTCAACCCCATGCCCGGGAATACTTCTGCTCCATGGGGACTTTCCCTTTGAAAATTGGCTAGCAGAACTACAGGTACAAACTATGGGGTAGATTTTAAAAGAAGCGCGATCAGCCTACTTTTGCTTGCGCATCAGACTCAAGCAAAAGTACGCTGGATTTTAGTAGATACGCGCGGAGCCGCGCGTATCCACTAAAATCCTGGATCGGCGCGCGCAAGGCTATCGATTTTGTATAGCCTGCGCGCGCCGAGCCGCGCTGCCTCCCCCCGTTCCCTCCAAGGCCGCTCCGAAATCGGAGCGGCCTCGGAGGGAACTTTCCTTTGCCCTCCCCTCACCTTACCCTCCCTTCCCCTACCTAACCCACCCCACCCGGCCCTGTCTACACCCCCCCCTTACCTTTGTCGGGGGATTTACGCCTCCCGGAGGGAGACGTAAATCCCCGCGCGCCAGCGGGCCTCCTGCGCGCCGGGCCGCGACCTGGGGGTGGGTACGGAGGGCGCGGCCACGCCCCCGGGCCATAGCCACGCCCCCGTACCCGCCCCCAAAACGCTGCCGACACGCCCCCGGAACGCCGCGACGACCGGGCCCGCCCCCCGACACGCCCCCCTCCGAGAACCCCGGGACTTACGCGAGTCCCGGGGCTCTGCGCGCGCCGGGAGGCCTATGTAAAATAGGCTTCCCGGCGCGCAGGGCCCTGCTCGCGTAAATCCGCCCGGTTTTGGGCGGATTTACGCGAGCAGGGCTCTGAAAATCCGCCCCTATTTGCGGAGTAGCAAGTACCATGGGGATTCTGAAAATTGACCTCCTTGTTCTCATGCATGATAGTAAGGATAATTCCAATCCAGCACTTCACAGTAACTATTTTAATCTTTAAGAAAACATTTTATGTTAATTGATATAAAGGTATGAATTGGGTAAAGACTGGGTAGAATAGTGAAGCATTCAAGCCAAAACTAAAGGTAAAATCTAGTACAGCCCAGTATTGAGCACATTTTTACAAATCTTCTTTTAATCTTTTCTATTTTACAAAGAAAGAGTTTGAAATTTTTTTTGAGGTTCAATATTCAAAGCCATTTAGATGGATAACTTACAAGTTATCCATTTAAATGGCTAGTTTTGAATATTTCCCTTGCTTATCCAGCTAAACATTCTGATAAATCTTTATCCAGCTAAGATTTAGCCAAATAGGAAAGGGGTATGTTGGGGGGCGTTGTAGGGAGTGGGCTGAGCTAGTCGAAGAACTTATCCGGCTAGCTCTGATATATGGAGTTAGCTGGATAAGTTATTCGAGTAACTCTAGACGTGCCTGAGAACAGACCTAACGTTATCTGAGAAGGTGTTTCTGGATAACTTTAGACTTAACTAGCTATATTCAAAAGAATATAGCCAGATAAATGGTAAAATGATGAGGGAAAAAAAAGGATATATACGATCCATGGATTGGGGTTGGTATCTCCCCCTCCTCCCACCCCCCTGCTCCTGGGTTGCATTTATTCTCTCCAGGGCCCCTCCTCTTCCCCCCACCCCCTCCTCTTACCCTCCTTGTACCTTAAATTTAGTTTTGTTTTCATTCTGGATCACAGACCCAGGCCTGGCATCGCTGAACGGCTATGCTCAAAGCGTACACTTCCAGCATTGCTCCCTAAAACTGCTATGCTAGAAGCCTATGCTTCCAGCATAGCTGCTTAGCCAACCCAGAAGTGCCAGGCCTCTGGGCAACGTAGACTGCTACCGTGATTCGGGCTGAAAGTGAAACTAAAATTTGGATATAGAGAGTGTAGGAAGGTGCTGGGATAGGGGAAGGAAGGGGGCCCTGGAGAGAAATACATTTGAAAAAATAGATGGAATGAGGAAGTGGGTGGGTGGGGGAGGGGCAGAGAACTTCCCCATTTCACGGCCTCCTCACTCTGGGGCGGAGGCAGCAGACGTCATTCGGCAGAGGCCAAGGAGTGCGAGGGAGAAGGGAGGGCTGTTTAGAGCAATTCAACACTTAGTTATATTTGATTGAATATAGCCAGTTAAACCTAAAATTATCCATCTAACCATAGCCGGATAACTTTATACCTAACCAGCAATATTCAAATGAATATCTGGTTGTATTTAAAGTTAACCATCCTTGGTTAGCAGGATAACTGTAATTGGGGGTATTCAGTGGGACATTTATCCCACTGAATATCACAGTTAACTTATCTGGCTCCCTCAGTTTTGAATATTGGCCTCTTCTTTATTACCTGCAAACTGAATTATCTGAAAATATTGCTAATGCTGTTACTTTAAAACCAAAATGCCAATTATTCCCTCTGAACCGTGTGGCAAGTAATAATGTCTTCTCAACATCAATTAAAAATATTACTTTTAAGTTGCCATTATTGCCCCAAGGACAGCTCATTCTGTGTTAAAAATAACTTCAGACAGAATGGATATCTGAATGGTTTATGTTGATAATAACATATAAATCTATGCCATCTTAGCCCATCTGGACTAATGAAATCAATGCATGGAAGGTAATTTGTAAATCTGTTCTGAAAATGTCTGCTTGCAAGGGTCAGGAGAAATGTTGCATAGCATCCTAAAACTGTAATAGAAAAAAAATGTAATTGTTAATAAATGCATATCAGTACTTGCCACTAGTCTTCTTAGGGGGTAATTTTCAGACTGGCCACTTATCTACAATGTCTGTGGATAATTTTCACTAATGGTCTTTGCACTAATTTTCAAAGTGAAAGTAGCCACATACTTTCACTTTAAAATTGTTAAGGAAAATTATCCACACATTGGGGTGAATTTTCAAAGAGTTACGTGTGTGAAAATTAGCATAAATTAATGTAAGTAGCATCTACTTCCAAACATGCTATTTCATAAACATGAACAGTGCCAGGAAAAATTGTGGAAACTATTCTAAAAAACAAAATCACAGAACATATAGAAAGACATGATTTAATGGGACATAGCCAGCACCAAATTACCCAAGGGAAATCTTGTGTCTCAAATATGCTACATTTTTTTTTGAAGGGGGTTAATAAACATGGATAAAGGTGAGCCGGTAGATGTGATATATTTGGATTTTCAGAAATCATTTGACAAAGTCCCCCATGAGAGGCTACTAAGAAAATTAAAAAGTCTTGGAGGCAATGTACTTTTGTGGATTGCAAACTGGTTAAAAGATATAGGATTAAATGGTCGGTTTTCTCGGTGGAGAGAGGTCAACAGTGGAGTGCCTCAGGGATCTGTACTTGGACCGGTGCTTTTTAATATATTTATAAATGATCTGGAAAGGGGAACGATGAGCAAAGTGATCAAATTTGCAGATGACCCGAAATTATTCAGAATTGTTTAATCACAAGTCGATTGTGATAAATTGCAGGGAGGACCTTGTAAGACTGGAAGACTGGGTGTCCAAATGACAGATGAAATTTAATGTGAACAAGTGCAAAATAATGCATATAGGGAAAAATAACCCATGCTGTAGTTATATAATGTTAGGTTTCATGTTAGGAGTTACCATCCAGGAAAATATCTGGGCATCATAGTGGACAATTTATTGAAATCACTGACTCAGTGTGCTGCGGCAGTTAAAAAAGCAAACAATGTTACAAATTTTTAAGGAATGAATAAAATGGAAAATGCCATAATGCCTCTGTATCGCTCCATGGTGAGACCGCACCTTCAGTACTCTGTTCAATTATGGTCGCCACATCTCAAAAAATATATTGATGCACTGAAGAAGGTACAGAGAAGGGTAACTAAAATGATAAAGGGGATAGAACAGATCCCCTGTGAGGAAATGCTAAAGAAGTTAGGGTTGTTCAGCTTGGAGAAGAGACGGCTGAGGGGGGATATGATAGAGGTCTATAAAATCATGAGACTAGAATGGTATAATGTTAATCAGTTGTTTACTCTTTCAAATAATACAAGGACTAGGGGGCACACTATGAAGTTAGCACATTTAAAACAAATCGAAGGAAATTATTTTTCACTCAACATATAATTAAGCTCTGGAATTTGTTGCCAAAGGATGGGGTTAAGGAAATTAGCTTATGTGGGTTTAAAAAAGGGTTGGACAAGTTCCTGGTGAAGTTCATAAACTGCTGTTAGTCAAGTTCACTTAGAAAATAGTCACTGCTTATTACAGGCATTTATAGCATGGGATCTATTTAATGTTTGGGTACTTGCCAGGTACTTGTACCCTGGTTTGGCCACTGATAGAAACAGGATGCTTGGCTTGATGGACCCTCGGTCTGACCCAGTATGGCTCCTTCTTATAATGTTAAACATATGCATGTATTTCGGCTTTCGTGTGCACATGTACACATGTAAAAAGTGGGAAGTCTAGGAGCATTCCAGGACAAGACCAACATATACACGTGTAAGTTGCTATTTTAAAAATCACATACACATAGATTTGCCAACTTATATAATTTTATACCTGCTAATAATCTTGCCAAAGGGGTATTAATTGTGTTTATTTGTACTATTGACTGGGTGGGTGGTCTGGGGGAAGTTCAGCCTGAAGAACCAGGTGGATCTCGGTGACCTGTTGAAGGACTGGGCGAACTGGTGAAGTAATTGGTAGAACTGGTAATGCTAATTACGTACATGTTTTAAAATCTAACAACTAACGCACATAAGTCCACTTTATTTTTGCATGTAAAATACACGCACATATTATTTTTTAAATAGGTAAGAAAAGTATATGTGTTCAGTGCATTGCAATACTTGCTTTCAATTCATTGCATGTATTCATGCATAAGCTTGTTAAAAACCAAGGAGACCACACACCACATATAGGCGGTGTGCAGGTCTCCCGATGAATAATATATTCAAAACATCGATGTTGGGTCTTGTGGTGGAGTGAAAACCATTTATCTATATAAGGACACCTATTCTGGAAGAAGCTCTGCAAAGTCACTGATTTTGGTCAATGACGTTGATTTGGTGATAAGTTAAGTATTTGGCTATGATTGACACTGGGGCACCATTTCTGAACAGTGATTGTTTCTGACATTTTTGATCTACACTTAAGGACTTTGGTTTGATCACGGTTTAATGACAAAAATCAAAAAGACTGGCAAATGATGACATGGGTGGAGTTCTTCACCAGTAAAATTATGGTGGGGAAGCTCCAGGTTTGATGCCTTAAAAATGTTAAATAAGTATTGTATGTTGTCATAAGGGTTGTTTGCTTGTGCATTCACATAGTTTGTGACATTTCATGTGTAAGCATAAACATTTGTATATATTGTGGGCTAGAGATGCGTGGATTTTTATAAAATGCATACATGTGATACGTGCAGGTTATAAAATACTATCGTATTTTATGTATCTATGCATGGCGATTTGCACGAGTATATGCTGCCGTGCACAGTTTGAAAGTTATCCTCATTTTGTGCTACTGTTTTGTGTAGGTAAAGTTTCTGATTAGAAGTACTGCCTACATTTGAATTTTCAGTATTAGTTGTGTAGTTTAAAACATTACCCCTAAGAACATCTCTCCCTGCTGCAGATAAAAGTACATGATTTGTGGCACCAGACAAGTATTTTTACTTGCATATAAGGTGGGCAGTTTTCAAAAAGCCCATTTCCCTAGGTAAAGCACTGTTTTACCCACAAAGGGGCCGATGCATTACAGTGCGTTCAGCCGAGCGCACTTTATAACCCGCACTCCGACGCAAGTTAAATAGGTGCTAATCCACCCCCTAATGCAATAGGGGGATTAGCGTCTATTTAACCCACATCGGATGTGGAGTGAATGTAACAGCGCTCATCACATGCAAATGCATGAGAATGAGCCTATTACTCATTTGCTCCGCATGCAAAAAGATAAATGTGGGTCTCAGACGCACATTTATCGCTCAGCTATTAACGCCGGCCTGGAGCAGGCGTTAATAGCCGAGCGCAGGTAAAAGAAGTAAAAAACATAAATAAATAACTCGGCAGACTGCTGAGTTATGAAGACCGTCGCCGGTAAACTCGGCGTCGGTTTTCATAACCGGCCATCTGCCAGTAATGAAAATGGACGCCGAACTCGGCGTCCATTTTCATTACTGGCAGATGGCCGGTTATGAAAACCGACGCCGAGTTTGCTGGCGTCTGTCTTGATGACCGGCAGTCGCGGCGAGGTTGCGTTAGCAAGGAGGCGCTAATGTCACGCAAGCGACCCTAGTACCTCCTTGCTAGCGCGACCCCCTAATTTGGATATTGCATGGCGCCACCCTTGCGGGCGCCATGACTTTTCAGCTCCCAGTTGCCGCGATTTATATTGCATCGGCCCAAAAAATGGCTTTGAATATTCCCCCTTGCGGGTCATTTTATTACAGTCTGCATAAATTTTAAAGGAAATACTTGCAAGTTTGTTTTGAAAATTATCCTACCAAGACTGCCCACACACAATTACAAATTTGTGTACAGATATTTTCCAAGACAATTTACTCACATACTTTTGAAAATGCAAATACGTATGCGTAAGTGCAAACCCCTTCCCAACTCTGCTTCTGGACTACCTCTGCAACTAAACTCATATGTAATCAAACCATACTCGCATAAGTTTGCCAGCTTAATGACTGGGCAATTTTATAAGAAGCCATTTTCATAGGTAAAACACTGTTTTACCCACAGAAATCCCTGTGAAAAATGTCCTTCTAGGGCCTGATTTTCAAAGCAACTTATATGCATGAACACTGTTTTAATGGACTGAGTTAGTTGGATAAATTTGTATGGCTATCTAGCTGAGCCACACAGAGGCTCACAGTCTATCTCTATGATTTTCATTATGCAAATGTGGAGAGAAAATTAGGGAAAAAAGTGTGCTAACATAGAATCAAAAGGGTAAAAGGTACACCATGCATTTTCAAAACTGTTATTTAGTTAACAGAAAAATGCAAATCATTAAACAATTTAATTTAATTTATTGATGGGAAGAGCATGGTAATAAAAAAAACAAAAAACCCTTGGATATCTTTAAATGTAGATCAAATAGTAAAAAAGATAATGAAGTGCCAGAACATTTCTTTCAAAAGAGAAGTGCAGTACAGATTTCAGTGCTGGAAGAAATTCTCAGTCACCAGTGTTTTAAAGTATAAACCTTTGCTCGGGTACAATAGCCATTCTGAGAAAAGGTTCATCTCCCTAAAACCCTGGTAATGAACGGACAAATATTTGGAGACCCGCACATGCAAATACCAGTGGTTATGCACGTGGCCAGGCCCTGCGTGCATTGGGGCCGATTTTAAAATTTACGCGCGGGGGGGGGGGGGTACATTTGTGCGCGCTACCTGGACTTGGAGGGAACTTTTTTTTTTATCCCCCCCCACCTTTCCCTCCCTTCCCCTATCTAACCCACCCCCCAGCCGTACCTAAATCCCCCCCACCTTCTTCGATGGAGTTACGCCTGCCTCTGGCCAGCGGGCTGCCGGCACGCGAACCTCCGGCACTGCCGATGTGCCGGAGGACTTGGGAATGCCCCCGAACCACTGCCACGCCCCGGCTCCGCCCCAGCCCCGCCCCAATCCGCCCATTTTCGAAAGCCCTGGGACATACGCGCGTCCCGGGGCTTGTGCGCGCCGCCGAGCCTATGCAAAATAGGCTCGGCGCACGCAGGGGTAGGTGCATTTTCTAAGGGGCCCGGACATGCGCGTAACCACCGATACACACACGAGTGCCAGGTGTCTCAGGTTCTGGGCGGGGGGGGGCCAGGAGAGCGCCATTTGATGCTGTCCCAGGGAAGCACTCGCCGGCAGCCAGCTGGCGTGTGGAATCTATTGCTGCTCCCGAGGAGCAACAAGGTAAAAAAAATTTAAGAGTTAGGTAGGGGGTAGGGGTCAGGGAGGAGAGGGGAAGAGGTAGGAAGGGAAGGTTAGGGATAGGAAGGTTTCCTCCGAGTCCGCTCCTTAATTGGAGCGGACTGGAAGGGATCTGGGGAAGGTCCAATTCCGTTGTGCATAGGTTTTAAATTCCTCTCCCCTTGCACGCATGACTTGCAAGCTGCCCGTACATTTGCGTAGCCATTGGATTTTATAACATGCGTGCGCCGTCGCATGCATGTTACAAAATTGGCGCATCCATTTGCGCGCACCGGGAACCACATGGACCCCTAAGGGCACAAATCATACAACGTATTTTTAAAATACATACTTCAATGTGAGATATCTGTTTTTGAGAAGCTGTAGGTGTGTGGAAGACTTTCAGTTTTTTTGTAAGTTATTCAAAAATACTTTATTATTTTCCAGAGTTGAAGAAACAGATTTTGGGGAACTTCTGCCTCTTGTATTTTGATTCTTCCCATGTTTTCTCTCTCTTTCCAATGACTTACAAAAGCAGCATTCAGTAATTTTTTTTTTCCAAATGTATCATGGGTTCTTTCACAAAATACTTTAGAATCTCTCAGAAAAAGATAATGAATACAGTGACACTCATAATAAGGTACTTTGAGTTATCCTGGGACAAAATAACCTTTTGTACTATTCAATTTTTTCCTTGATGTTTTGCTTCTCCTTATTATGTTTCATGTTTTGCACCCAGTATGCAAAACTCAAATGACCATTCACAACAAATGCATATTTAATTATTCACATGCACATCTGCTAAATAGCCATCTGGATTACTATAAGAGTTGTTGAATTTAAAAGAAGTGGAACAAAAAATATGGTGGCCAGAAGTAGAGCAACAGAAGAAAATTATGAACAGAAGGGAAATTAAGACCTGAAGCAAAATTTCTTGAAAATTATATATGTTTGGTTGAAACCATTGTTAGGAGAAGGCGCAAACATTTGGATTAGGAGAATTCCATGAATGCTTCTGGAGTGTATAACAAAACACATATGGGCTGTAGTGAATCGGGCAATAAGGATACATTTAAAAAAAACAACTTTGGATTCAAAATCTTATATTTGTCACCAAAGAGAGTTATCACATATTTTGTGGTGTAATAATAAGCTGTCTGTCTCAGTAATCCTTACATCCTTCTTAGTTGAACTGACAGTCAGTTCAGTGTCAGAATTTTCAATCAATGAGCACTAAATTTTCAGTTATTCCTAAATAGTAAATGGTAAGTATTAGTTTCTATGCAGTTATAGGGAAGGTAATTTTATAATAGCCTGCATTAGGGCTAAAGTCTGTGGGTTTTTGCCCTCAGACTTTAACCTGAATTATCATTGTGGATTTTTATGCACAAGTTCACAATGAAAATTTGTGGGTGGTCCCACATCCATGCAGAAGGTTACACCTGTATAATTTCAGAAATCAAAAGTATGCATGCATATGCTTTCACTGTCTTGACTTCACTTCTGGAATGCCTCATGCTAATGTGGGTAAAAGTACACGAAATACATTTACACACATAAGTCCCTAATTAATTTTCAAAACACCACTTGTCTGCATTATTCAGTAATGTGGCCGCTGAATATACCTAGTTATCTTAAAGTTAGCCAGATAAGTTTATCTGGCTAACTTTAGGCAGCCCTGTGAGCCAACCAGACTTAGCAGAACTGAAAATACGAGTTAGCCGGATGACTTACCATGCTAAGTCAGCTCTTCCCTCCAATGCCCTTGCCCCACCCACCACTTACTAGGCTATTTAGCCAGATAACTAGTCATCCGGCTAACTGGCAGCCGTTTAGTGGGGCCGGATATTCAGTTCCCACTACTTAACTGGATGTCCTAATTTATTCAGCTAAGTAGCATTGAGTATCACCCTCAAGATTTGTAATGTTCTTTCATAACACCTTGGTTTTTAGTTATAATTTCAACTCACATTAAGCACTCAAGCTGCCCAGAATCTCAAGAGGAAAGTGATGATAGGAGGGGAAGAAGCAGTGCTAAATTCAGCAATTTTGTCCTAATGGGGAAGGAGAGATTGTTGCGCCGGAGGTGGACCCTTGAGCTGAGGTGGGGTTGACGCTACCCATAGGAGGGATCGTATGGGTCCCCACCGTCGGCAGGCAGACAGGGCTGATGGACGGAGGCCGGCTGGTGCTTCACCAATACCAGCCCTCGTTCCCCACGGGTTAGCCTTTGGGTGCTGGGGCCGGCTGGACTTAGATGGCCTCCGTCAGTGGTTGTCGATGGGTAGATCGAGGTCAGCCCATAGGCAACCACTAGTGTAGGTATCAATCTGTACTGGACGAGGCGAACTCCCGGAGACCTGGGCGCCAATAGCAGCACAGTCTGACAGAGGGCGCCTGAGCAAGAGCAGGCCGAAGCCTGAATGAACCATGTCCAGGACAAAGGCTGAAGAGGCATCTTTAAGCAAGCTGGGATCAAGGCTGGTGGCAATCTGGGAGCAGTGGCAAACAAGAATGGGGAGAGAGTCAAAGGATGGTCAGACGAAGCAGAAGTCCAGGGCTGGAGAGAAGCAACAGCGTAGTCAAGCAATTCAGAGGTCCGGGGCGGGAGAGAGGCAACGGAGTAGTCAGGCGATGCAGAGGTCTGGGGCTGGAGGGAGGCAACGGAGTAGTCAGGCAATGCAGAGGTCCGAGAGGCAGCGGTCAAACCAGGTCAGCAATCTGAAGGAGAGACGAAGGAACAGGAACGAAGGCAATCAGGATCGTGAACCAGGAACTGAAGAGGCAACGAGTACTCGACTAGCGAGGGGACCTATTGCAAAGGCAATTTGAGCGAGCAGAGCCTGAGCTTATATACCGGAGTTCTGCCGACGTCATCATCCGGGGCTGCGGCCAGGTTCCTGCCGCGGGCCCTATTTAAAGACTAGCTGTGCGCACACGCGCGCCTAGGAAGGGACGGCGTCTCTCCGCGGACCAGAAGCTGTAGTACAGCCGGAGGCACCAGGGGCGGCCCAAGGACGGAGCCAGTGGCCCACAGCCACCAGAGACAAGGAACCAGATCCTGGAGTACTTTGAAAGAAATGAGGGGGCTAAGCCGCGGGTCTGCTGTGGCCGGCGCACATAACAGAGATGGCACTAAAGTTATTACTTATATAAGCATTTAATTTTAATAAAAATGGATAGACAGATCTATACTACCGCTTTTTAGAACTTATATATCTGTCTATCCATTTTTATTAAAATTATATGCTGTTTCATATTTATGGAAACAAATAAGTTTCTCTAAGGAAGCAGTGCACTATAGGTATATGCCTGAATTAAACAGTAGGAAGAAGCCGTGCCTTCTCTAGCAATAGAAGAAGGGAGAGGGAAGGTTGCTGAGCAATTTTTGTACAGTTCATTATAAGCTTAGCAACACAGATATGAACTAGTGCTTGCTTGCTTATTTCCTTCACTTGTGAGAAGTATAATTGACCAATTTTGGTTAAGTAAATGTCATATGCTCAATTAAGAAATTAGCTATAATTGTAATATTATTTATGTCATGTTATTTATATCATTATGTACAGTCCTGTAAAGTATGTAGTCCTAGTTTAAGCACAGGATCCTTTCAGATGGATAGGGCAGTTGTTTGTAGTCTCCAAGTTAACAGCTGTGTGCTAATCACTACCTTGCAGTATTGATACTGAACAAATGCAAAGGTGCAGAGAAAAATTATTACCTTTTGAAAATAAAGTGTGCTAATCATTTCTATAGCAGATATATGCAGAACTGTTCAGATACCCATAAGAGACGGTTCCTGCTCCACGGAGCTTACAGCCTAGTCAAGACACACCTACAGGACAAATGAGAAATTGCAATACATTTTTTTATTATAGAAAAGTGGTCAAAATCAACATTAGGGAGAACCAGGGTTTAAGATCTGATAAAATGAGATTAGAAGCTGGATTTGAATATGGCCAGAGTGTAAGCATGGACTCATTAGGTCTGTTCCAGGCATATTGTACAGCAAGATGGAAAGCATGGAATTGGGGCTTGGTGATGGAGGAGAATGTAAGGATAAGAAAAGGTGTAGGAAAAGAGAAGAGAGGTAACGAGGAGCTGTATATAGAGATAGAACACCAATAGCTTATACTAGTGATAATTTGAGGTCAAAACATCAGTGCCTTTTCTCTCCACCATTAGGAAGGGAACAGCACTAAGTGATAGGACCAGAGGAGCAGTACAAAATCACTTTTATTGAGTCAAACATTTTAAAACAAGACAAGTACTTCTAGCACAAAAAGAGAAATATATTTCACAGTAACATTTCTCTATAGTAGGTATGCATGCAAGTGCATTTCCTGTCAAACCTGGAGGCCTGCTGGAGTGCACAGAAGCACTTGTTTGGTTTGCAGAGAGAGAATTTACCATGGTTCTTTCATAAACGCATCATTTTACTTTGTAGCAAGTTTCCTACTTTGAGAAAGGTCTAACCGATAGCACTGGAAGTTGAAGTTTGCGAGGCAGGGTGGGGGTTCAGATAAAGATATATCATGAATTCTAAACGTGCCCATCCGCCTTTTACCAGAGTTCATTTGGATTCATTTCTTGGCCCCTACAGAGACTGCCAAGTAGTACCAATTGTGATGTTGGTTTTAATGATGTGAACAGCTGTCAGTTGGGAACTGGATTGTCACAACTTATTTCATCAAATAGCTTTCAGATATGAACGGCATTCATTTCTTCCAAATTGAGCTGTATTTGTCTGACACTTGTTTACTTAACTAAGAATCGGGAAAGACATAAAAACAAGTACCTCAAAAGAAGGAATGAGAGGCAGAAAAACATTGGTTACTGTTTCTCCTAACTTTCTGTCTTGCATAGAAAGGAAGTCAGAAGTTCGATAATTTCTGAGGTTAGAAGTAAAATTTAAGACCTGTGCGTGCGCACACATGGACACACCGATTTTATAACATGTGCGCATGTATTAAATAGGCTCTCCACGTGTATATGCACGCACAATTTTATATCGATGTACGCATGTGTTGGAGAATGCCATGTCGAGCACGTAAGTGGGGGAAATTTTAGTAGGTACGTGCGGCGATGCAATAGACCTTTTTCCCAGTTTTCTCTCCCAGTTCGTCCCAGTAAAGGAGAGGACTTCCTAAACCCCCTAGCTAAACTTCTTGCCTCCCTTTCACTCTATTACCCTCGAGCCTTAAAACCCCACTAACTAGGGTATTTTTTTTGTTACATGACTTATACAACATCCATAGCAGAAGTAAAGTTACGTGGTAGGAGACTCCCGTGCACGCTTGTGCGCATATATACTTACTAGAGATGTGAATCGGGTGCTAGAATCGGTTCTGGTTTCTGAATCGTGGACCCGTGGGAAATTCCGTTTCCCACGATCCGGACGGGGTTTTTTGTCGGCTGTCCTGAGCCGAAAAAAAAACCCCACCCGAGCCTTTAAATCTAATTATTTACTATCCCCCACCATCCTGACCCCCCCCCCCAAACTTTCCTAAATTACCTGGTGGTCCAGCGGGGTCTCTGGAGTGATCTCCCGCTCTCGGGCCGTCGGCTACCAGTAAACAAAATGGTGCCGGTGGCCCTTTACCTTTACCATGTGACAGGGGCTATCGGTGCCATTGGCTGGCCCCGTCACATGGTAGGAGCAATTGATGGCTGGCGCCACCTTAAAAAATGGCACGAGCCATCCATTGCTCCTACCATGTGTCGGTGCTGGCCAATGGCACTGATAGCCCCTGTCACATGGTAAGGGCAAAAGGCCATTGGCACCATTTTGATTAGTGGCAGCCGACAGCCCAAGAGCGGGAGATCAATCCCGGGACCCCCGCTGGACCACCAGGTACTTTAGGAAAGTTTGGGGGGGGGGGGGTCGGGAGGATGGGGGATTGTAAATAATTAGATCTAAAGGGTCAGGGTGGGTTTGGGGGGTTTTTTTCTGTGTGCCCTTTCTCCCCCCCCCCAAAAAAAAAATGATAAGAAAATCGCACAAAAATTTTGTGGGGTTTTCCTATCATTTTCGGGGACCCCCGATACATGACGAATTAGAAAATATTGTACGATATTTTCATCCGTCAAAAAAACGATGCACATGCTGAATTCATGCTACAGACCCAGCTTGCCCATTTCCCGCCCATACTCCACCCAGACCACACCCACACCTCTCCCCTTTTGATGAGGAAAAAGTTTTATGCGCGTACCCGCTCTGGTTTAAAAATCTACATGACACACACCAGGCTGAGTCATGCGCATACCTCCCAGCTTTGGCGCGCATGGGGCTTTTAAAATTGACCAGTTAATATAAATTATTCACAGACCATAGTAACAGAGTAGATGTTGGTGGAAAGAGGGAAATTTTCAGACTGGCTGCCTACTTTGTACCTAATTTTCAGAGGGAAAATATGCATGTACTTTTGCATCTGCTTTTTAAGTGGGTAACATTTCTATGGAAAATAACACTTGTAGATTTGAAGATACAACCTGTACATATTTTCTGATTCCATCTAAAACCTACCCCAAGGAGCACCTCCTGTCAATCTTGCTTAAAGTCACCCACTGTGGAATTCCATGGGTAGTATTAGCTTGATTGAATGACAGCAATTTTGAAACAGCCAATTTTGCCAGGTAAATGGTTTTGATAATTGTCTTCCCAATGATCATTTGGCTAAGCAATCTGTCCATTTGCTCCTGTCTTTACTGCTGTAGCTAAAGATATCTCCCATCTGCCATCCATACAAGCTTGATTTGCTGTACTGCTGTAGCTCTGGTCAATCCCCTTCTTAACTTCACCATCCCCTGCACTAAAAATAATGTCCAGCTTTTTTTTTTTTGGAGGGGGGAGGGTTGGATTTAAATACTCACCTTTCCAAATCTAAGCTCAGGATAATGTATACATTTAGCAACAGTTGGTATAAATCCCTGCCGCAAAGGGCTTACCATCTACATTTGTACTTGAGACAATGCACAGTGAATCGACTTGCCCAAGTTCCTAAGATGCATGAGCAGCAGGCTGACTGAAGATTTGCTGCCTTCCAGCTGTGATGAATCTCATTCAGCAGAAAACAGCCCTCTGCTTCCTGATGCAGCTCCTCCCCTGTCAGGGAACGTGTGGGGAGGGATGAACCCCTTGCAACTGACATAGCAGAGCAAAGAAATTCTATTTTCCTAGGGCAAGCAGGATGTTAGTCCTCACAGGTGGGTGACAACATCAGATGGAGCCCGGCGGGGTCCACCTTCAGTCTCTATTTTTTAACAAAGTAATTGCCTTCCCGTAATGGAGCTCTGCACTTTCATTTCTTTTTCAAAGTTCTGTCATTTTTCAGTGGTTTTCATGCCGGGTCCCTCTTCCACTGGTCGGTGTCTAGATTGAAAATTTTTTCCCCTTCTTGCAGTCTATTCCCAGCATGTCGCTCCCCAGTGGCCGCCAGCCATCGACTGCTCGCTGGCAGTTTTTCATGGCATCATTGGTTTTTTACGCTCCTCCCCGTGCCTGCAGACCATGTCTATTATTGATCCGCATGAGGTTTGTATCCTCTGCCTGGGGGCATCGCACAACATCTGGGGGTGCACTCTCTGTGATCAAATGACCCCCAAAGGCTGTTGTACCTGGCTAGATAAGATGGAAAAGCTTTTTGAGCTTAAAAATTCTGATCCATCTACTCTGGCATTGTGGGCATCAACTCCGGGAGGCCATGGATAGCCGCTGGGTGCGCCATCTCACTCTACTCCTTCATCAGGACTCGAGAGAGAGATGGGCCGAAGGTAGGCCTTCTCCGATATCTTCGCTTTCCAAGGCATCAGGATATTTGTCTTCCTCGATGACGGAGAAAGACTAGGCCGAGCACTAAGGGAATTCCCGTAAACATCTGCACCAGTCACTGTCTCTACACAGCACCAGGTCAGGTGCGGCTCTGGTATCTGCCATGCCAACACCGAAGCGACCCAGTGGAGAGGAGGCCTCAGCATCTATCAGACCCAGGAGTCCCAGATGTGCCCCATCAGTATCAGTGTTAGGCACCGAGCCTCCTCAGGGCTCCAAGGAGACTATGGTGACTCCTCTTCCTCCTCCTCAGTCCCTTTTTCCTCAGCAGACTTTCAAAAGGAGTTAGATCATAGGGTTCAGCTAGCAGTGCTACGAGCCTTGCGGGATATCGAGCTGCCATAGGCACTGGCTCCCATGCCGGTGCTCCTGCTTGAGCATCTAGACTTCCTTTTGGGCGTACTTCCGACGCAGCCAGTGCCCAGGGCACCATCAGTGCCTTGGCAGCCACCAATTCCTCCTCCAGAGTGATTCCATCAGGTCCTCGGAGGAGGAAGAATCATTGCGGCCAATGACACCCGTGGGGGCACTAGTTCCGTGGCCACAATTCCCCGATTCTGGCCCTGGGCCTCAAGGGTAGTGGTGCCATCAATGCTCTCGGTGCCCAAACCAAGAGGCTTGGGCAGGAACAATCTGTGTTGGCCCTCAGGGGACCTTAGCAAAGAGGAGCCCTCTTATGATCTGTGGGGGTGAATGATACCTCAGAGTCCTCTTCAAATGACTCAGGCAACCTTCTTTTGGAACCGTCTTCACCTGATGAGAGGCTTAGGTCCCCCCCCCCCCCCCCCGAAGACCTTTCCTTTTTGGGCTTTGTCTGGGCAATGGCGGAGGCCATCCCATTTCAGCTCCTTACTGAGGAGGATACCCAGCACAAAATTCTGGAAGTCCTTCTGTTTGTGGATACCCCAAATGAAATAGTGATGGTCCCAGGCCATGACATTTTCAAGTTGTTACTCCTCAGGATCTGGGAACACCTTGTGATTGTTCCTCTGGTCAATCAGAAGGCAGATGCCATTTATTTGGTACAACAAGCATTGAGGTTTAAGAGGCGACACCTCCCGCATCAATCTGTGGTGGTAGAGTCCGCCTTCAAAAAAGCCAAATGCTCCCATATCCATGCCTCTGCTCCTCCAGACCGGGAACATCGAGCGTTGGACACTCTGTGTAGGAAGGTCTACCAGGGCGCTATTCTCATCGCTCACATTGCCTCTTACCAACTGTAGATGACCCAGTACAACCGGAACTTGTGGAAGCAAGTACAGGAACTGTCGGAGCGCCTGCCTCAACAGCAGCAGGATGCTTTTTTGGCAGTGGTACAGCAGGGTCTGGAAGCAGGTAAACACAAGGTGAGATCTACCTAAGATGTTTTTGAAATAGCGGCCACAGTGGCCGAAGCGGGCATTGGTGCCCCAAAGATGGCCTGGCTCTGTGCCTTGGATCTTCAACCGGAGGTCCAGGAGAAGCTGGCAGATTTGCCCTGCAGGGGGGTGAATCTCTTGAGGGATAAGGTCAGGGACATGGTGGCCCAGTTGAAGGGCCACCATGAGACCCTTTAGCACCTCTCCACCAGTACCTCAGACCCGCTGTCCTCAGTCAGAAATTCCTCACGATAGGGCTCTAGGAAGTTCTTCTATCGCCACAGAAAATTTTACCCTCTTGCCTCGAGGGCACACACACCTCGAGCAGCTTCCTGGGGTTGCTCCAGGCAATAGAGGGGCCCCCAGGACTCAGCCAGCCCCCCAACATAGTCCCGCTATGGGGCTTTGACTGGGAGCGGGGGAGCATGAGCCAGATTGCCGTACCCTCGGCTCCCTGCCCTCCAATGGGGGGCAGGCTGTGTCTCTTTGCAGACCACTGGCCCCACATTACCTCGGACCAGTGGGTTCTCTCCATCATTTGCTCATCCCTTTGCTCCACCCTTCTAATGGCCGGAGTGGTCGAGCCTGTTCTTCTGTGCCTGCGGAGAAGGGGGTTCTACTCTCGGTATTTCCTGATACCAAAGAGAATAGGGGCCTCTGCCCTATTCTCGACATAAGAGCCTTGAACAGGTTTCTCCAAAAAGAAAACTTCAAGATGATCTCTTTGGGCACCCTGATCCCACTCCTGCAAAAGGACATGGACTTCTTTGTCTCCCCTTGCAACAGCAAAGTGAGCTGCTTCTGCTCCCTGGTCAGGACAGATGGACTACCAGCCTCGGTCGCCTTTGTCCACCACTGGGGCAAGGTTCTTCTGTATGTGTATTCTCTGTTTCCTCTGGTATTGAAGACTATCTTGAAACTCCAGCAGGATAAGGGGACATGAGCCTGGTTGCTCCCTATTGGCCAAGACAGGTCTGGTTCCCGCTCCAGCGAGACCTGTCGATAAGAAATCTGATCCATCCAGAGACCTCCCTCGATCTAATCACAAAATATCGAGGCAGGCTGTGGCATCTGAACCTCCGGTCTTTAGCTTTGATGGCCTGGATGTTGAGAGGCTAGACCTGCAGTCCCTTGACCTCTCTGATGACGTGTCCCAGGTGCTGGTTGCTTCTAGGAAGCCTTCCACCAGGAAGTCCTACAGACTGAAGTGGAAGAGGTTCTCCATCTGGTGCGAGTGTCATGGCTTGGATCCTTTTGCCTGTCCCACTCCGAAGCTGCTGGACTATCTGTGACATCTCTCAGAGGCTAGGTTAAAAACCAATTCAGTCAGGATACCTGAGTGCCATCAGTGCTCACCATCAGGGTGTTGCTGGTACGTCCATCTCTGTGCAGCCCTTAGTAGGGCGGTTTATGCGGGGTCTGCTTCAGCTGAAGCCTCCCCTCCGGCCTCCCATTGTGTCCTGGGACCTCAACGTGGTATTAGCATGGCTCATGTGAGATCCTTTCGAGCCTCTGCGCTCTGAAGTTCCTCACCTGGAAGATTCTCTTCCTGGTGGCAGTCACTTCGGCATGCAGGGTTAGTGAGATTCAGGCTTTAGTAACGTATCCCCACCCTACATGAAATTCTTTCATGATAGGATGCATATGCAGGACCACCCTAAGTTCCTGCCTAAGGTGATGACTGATTTTCATCTCAATCAGTCATTCTTTCCGAGGCCTCATTCTCACCAGGGCAAACAGGCGCTGCACAATTTGGATTGCGAGAGGACATTAGTTTTCTATCTAGAATGCATAGCAGGCCACAGTCTTTCGACAAGTATAGACTGGGAGTTGCGGTGGGCAAGCAAACTCTGTCCAACTAGCTGGCAGATTGTATCTCCTCCTGCTTTGCACAGGCGTGGAGTGGAGGCCGAGGCCTCTATCAGACCCAGGAGTCCCAGATGTGCCCACCAGTATCGGTGTTGGGCACCGAGCCTTCTTGGAGGCCGTGTCAAGGCTCATTATGTGAGAGCTATGATGGCGAAGGTAGCCCATTTGTGGGCGGTTCCCATCGCCAAAATCTGCAGGGTGCTGCTTTCTCCTAGGACAAGCAGGATAGTAGTCCTCACATGTGGGTGAGTACCAAGCTACAGGCTGCTCCCAGATACAAGAATGATCAACAGCCCCTAACTGGGTGCCAATGGGCACAAGAAACTACGGTGCTATTGGTAACACAGGGAAGCAGCCTGGACCCTAATAATGGGCCTTAGATAAGGGAGAATTGGGTTTAAGGCTGGAAGAGATTGTGAAGAACAGATTGGCCAAAGTTACTGTTGTGCCGACCATCCTTGTCCACGCAGTAGTGGGCAGTGAATGTGTGTAAGGAACTCCACATCGCAGCCCTGCAGATTCGGCGATGGGAACCGTCCATAAGTGGACTACTGATGCCGCCATATCTCTCACATAATGAGCCTTGACATGGCGTCCAAGCTAAAGGCCGTTCTCCTGTGATTTGCTGTTTTATTTTTTCACTTGTAAATTTTATGTTAAGAGACTGAAGGGGGACCCCGCGTGGATGCGTGGATAGTAGCATGCTGGGCATGCTCACTGTGCCAGTCAAAGTTTTCCATGCTGGGTTTCATCGGATGATGTCACCCACATGTGAGGTCTAACATCCTGCTGTCTTAGGAGAACAACTGTTACAGGTAAGCAACTCTGCTTTCTCCCCAACCCTCTCCTTCTGTCATTCAAGTACAGGAGGGGAAGATGTGAGATCAGAGCAGACAGAGCAAGGGGGAATCAACCTGAGGAGATTAGGAGCTGAGTGGGGGAATCACCTGAGGAACATGTGTCTGGGTGTGAGAGAGAGGAGAAAAGTGGGAGGTGGGCAGTGTTTGTGTGTGAGAGAGAGAAGGGATTGGTGTATGGTGTGTGTGCGTGTGTGTATGTCACATTGAGTGAGTGAGTGAGTGGGTGGGGAGGGGATAAAAAGTGGAACAAAGGGTCACCTATCTCCTCCCCACCCATGCCACAATTTGGATCCTTCTTCCTTTGATCTTGGATTCTATTTCTCAGATCCTGCAACCACCCTTCCTTCCTACTGCTCCCTTCTCCTATGATCCTGGAAACCACTCTCACCCCTCCTCCTTTTCCTGAATTCCAGAAAGAACCTCCCTCTCTCTCCATCCCAGATTCCTGATCTCTTCCCCCTTCCTTATCACTATCTCCCATCCTCCCTATCCTTTGTCATCTCTCCTCTCTCCACCCCCAGTCCTCGTCTCACTCCAGCTCCCGCAAACCCCAGTCTTCTTACTTTCTCCAGCCCCACATTCATGGTCCTCCTCACTTTCTCTTCCCCGTCCCGGATCCGCTCATCCTCTAATTCTCCTCCCCCCATCCCTGAATTCTCCATCCTGCACTGATACTGGAGATCATTTTTCCTCACCCAATAAAAAGAAAATTATACAGACACAACAAGCAAAGTTGTAGAATTACTTTTTGTATCTATTACATTATTTTTAAACTGTAAATTAAAGATAGACATGTTTGTCAGTGTGCTTCAGCATTTTCAACTTTCGGCCACAGAATCTATCCCTGAGCTACCACAGGAAACGGTGGCCTGTGCCTTAGACCTTCTGCACCCTTTTATCTAACTTGTCAGGGAGAAGCGACAGCAAAATCCCAGATCCATCACTGAGTGGGAAAAGTGGCATTCAGATTCTGGCTTCCCTGGTTTCAGGCCGCGCTTCTAAATACTAGGCTACTTCTGTACACCGTCAACAGCTGTGAGCTGTGCAAGTTTGCTAGCAGAAAATCATTTCTTCTCCATGTTGTCTTTATTTAGAAGTGTCACTAAGTCAGCCTGCTTGCCATGCTAAGAAATTTGCCATCTTCAAATTATACCTGAAAATGTGCCAGAGCCCTGCTGCCACTGTATTTTGGTTGACCTTGCATTCTCTTTTTGGGAGGCTGACACAGCTGACCTGCTGCTCTGTGCAAGTTCATGCTGTCTTCTCTTTCCCTTCTCTCTTCCAGCAAATATAGTTTTGTGTTCCTTAAGTTTCTTTGTATAGAGATTGTGTTGCATTTTGAGTGTGCATCTCTGAAATATCAATTGTCTGTGCAAAGTATGAACATAGTACTTTCCCTAGTGAACAGGATATTTTTACCTTCTTTTTCCTGCTGCTAATACTTCTCCTTATGCACTTGAGGGTACTGATAGCAGTCCTTCCCTGCTGCTTTATTACACTGATTGGCAACCTTCCGATCATCCTACCCTTTCCTGTGTGGCAGTTGCCAGTTCTTGTTCTGTTATTTGATAAATGGCTAATGAATTCTTGCACCCCAGATGTACAATTTTACACTTTTTTTTTTTACATTGAAGCATTGTTTCCAACCCTTTAACCATTCTTCCAGTTTTTTCAAGTCCTGTTTCATTTTCCCATCCTTTCCAGTATATGTATCCTGCTGAAGAGTTTGTGTCATCTGCAAACAGGCATTTTCCTCCAGTCCCTGTGTTTTGTCCCTAATAAAGAAACCAGAATGTAAAGTGCACTTTAGTATTATTACATCAGATATAAGTGCTTTATTCAGCTTTACTTTATTTTGCATGAAAAAATAGTTTTGCATGGTACCAATGTTAAAACTTCTCTCACTGCCCCTCCCCCAAACACAAAACTGTCAAAAGCAACCATTCCATTTTTCAGTAAAACACATGAAAGTGTACTTTTGGAAAACAAATGTGTGCTGGATATTATCCCTACTATAGGTACACCGATGTATATGAAAGATTTGCGCCAGTACTTGCCAATGTGATCTTTTTGTTCTTATCACTGACGTGAAACAAGTAAAAAAAAAACAAAAAAGCTATCATACACCACTGGAGGTTTAGTCAGACCCTCTCTGGTGAAAAATGGAGGACCCCAAGAAAAGGAGATCCCATTGCTACAAATGTATCATTGACAATTCCTTTTTTTTTTTTTTTTAAACAAATTTTAAAAAATTGTCCATGTTCATAAAGGGGCAGATTTTCAAAGGGGTACGCGCAAAAGATACACGCGTGCCCCCTGAAAACCTGCCCCAAACTACCCCTGCGTGCGCCGAGCCCCGGGACGCGCATAAGTCCCGGGGCTTTCCTGGGGGGGCGTGTCAGAGCGTGTCGGGGGGAGTGTCGTGGCCAGCGGGCCATTGGGGGCATTCCGGGGGCGTGGCCACAGCCTCCGGACCAGCCCCCGGACCGGAACATGGCACATTGGCAGCGGGCCCGGCGCGCGCAAGTTACACCTGCCTCGCATACATTTTAAAAATCTGCCCCAAAAGGTAGTCATGGTCACTGGAAAACCCTTTGACAGATGCCTTCTATCCTGTGAACGTCTGCTCTTCCATTGTTTGAAACAATATTTGTGGAATCAAGCCTAGCAGCTTCTGCTGCATTGAGATAGTACCTTCCAAATGAGGCGCCAATAGCATCATAGTACATGCTAAAGAAGCACTAAGGATTTTGTTATAAAATATTCAAATATATCTTATTCTTGCTAGATATTACATTACTTAAGAAAATTATGCTCGTATTGCATGAGTGGAGTTTAGATCTGCTGTTTTGTTTTTTGCTCTGGTTCAATGGAAAGGGAGGCTTTTCAGATGGTACTGAATGTTTTTGTGCCTTGTGTGTCTCCCCCTCCCCTTTATAATTTTACAATGACTGAACCTAGTTCCACCAAACTTTGGAATTCATTTTCAACAGG